>NW_004567109.1:53763234-53778234 GCF_000260355.1 Condylura cristata
AGGTGAAACACAAAATTTCCTATAGCCAGTTTATCCTACTTGATAATTTTGAAACGCAGGAACATGATGAGATGAGGGAAATTAGAAAGCTTATGGTAGCAGAAAGGAATACACATCTTTTCTCATGAGAATGATTTTTCTGCATTGATAATAGCAGTCTGAACACTTGCTTTCCAATTTACTGTGTTTTTTATTTTTGGAGAGCAGGTTAGATTCCAGGATCCCATTTTTGGTGATTGGCAGTTCTGTAAAATGATTAAGTTGTGATTTGAAAACTAAGTTCTTGCCCTGCTAATCACTTGGTTACCACTCTTAACACCCTTAAAGATAACACATCTCGAAAGTTATTGGACCCGAGTTAGAAATGAGGAAATTTTACACGTGTACTAGTCATGTAATAATTAGAAGACACTTCAGAGGGGAAATGGCGATCAACAGTTGTCCAGCACCCCCAGTACTGGATAGTTTTAGATCTATTTTAATCTCCCTAATAAGTCCTATAGCTATGCAAGTGAGTGCATTTTGATAACTGCTGTGCCTAATTTGTAACAATTACTGTCAACCTTCAGTTAAGAGACTGTTCATTCCACACTGGCCCAGAAAAGAGTGAAATGTATGACTCGTGCGCATAATTTTATTCACATCATATTTCATACTGATTATGTATTGATGACATTGATTCATTTACTCTTTACAGCGCCACTTGCATGGATATTAAATCTTATTGACCACAGATGAATTTTAATTTCAGATTGGTGATAGATTTTTCCATCAGCTCTGATAGTATGTTTGACTTTTTCATCATTAACCCAGGCAATCACACAGGACTGAGTTATTGCATTGAAACAAAAAGTGCACACTTCACTTGGTAATTCTTTATGGATTTACAATAGGAACTTCATTAATGTCTGTTGTAAGGATTACAAAAAAAACAACATTTATCTGCAAATAGGAATTTAGCGAGCTTCAAAAGTCTGAAGAAAAAATACTAGGCTTCTTTGTCTTACGTAATGTATTTTTGTAATGCCGTGTGGGGAGAACATGACTAAGATTTGAAAACTTCACCGCTTAAGATTATTCTCCTATGTTTGAATGCTTGTATCTATCCTTTCCCCCTTATTCAAGTTTTAAGTGTAGTAAGGGAAAGTTAATTACATCAGAATATTCACACTTCTTGTTTGATTTGCTAATATGTGAAACTATGTAAAATAACATTCGAGAATAGAATTCTGATTTTTTTTATTGCAATTTAACCAACCAGGAGACATTTCAAGCTTCTTTAATAAATGCCAATACATATAAATACTTACAGATTTTCATGGTTTTAATTTTAATGAAGTGAATCTATAGGGCAGAGTTGAGAACAATGAAAAGGTAACATCACTATTTTGAAATGCCCATTTCAGTTTAGAGACGAAGCCATTTGTACTTTGATAGTACCCCCCAACCCTGGCCCCTGCCCCCCAAACTGTGTTACGATAAAAATAGTTGGTCTGCTTTCTAGTGTAGTAGCTTTGTTTTTTCCTAATTTCTATATTTAATTTGTTGTTGGTTTCTTATACCATTTCTTTCCCGGACTTAGCAAAACATGGTGAGTTGTTAAAGCTCACCAATATACAGAGGCAAGATGGAAAAGGTAGCCAGACTGTGCCGCTCTGAACTCTGGCAGTAACGATGTTAACTAGCTACCTGATGCAAAAGGCTAGTGAGAAATAGGAGCCAGGGCCTCAGCACCTGCTTACTGAGGACAGGCTGATGTGAAATTGGAGTGTCAGGGAGAGAAATGAGAGGAGAATCTGGTTTACATGTGTAGAATTGTGTGTATTGTGCTTTTGTATACGTCTAGACGTCTTCCATTTTCCATACCTTTTTCAGGATGAAAGGTGTGCTCATTTTGGAACACAAAATACATTAGGCAAAAAATGATAACCTACTAGTGTATCTTTTCTTAACGTTAGAAGCCAGAAAGAGACAGGTGGCCTTCAGAAATTAATAGCTCCTAAAGACATGAGGAAATATAACTTAAGGATACGTTCTTGTCAGACACTGAAGAGAAAGCTGTGTTTTGGGGGTGATGTTAATTAAGAACATTTCCCTGTTGGCATAAATGTTTCACATTTTTGCCCGTGGTGTTCAGCTCATTGTAAGCACAGTTAATTCACAAGGTAGTTTTTGTAAATAAAGGTTTGGGGCAGGCTGAACACGGTCCAGTGAGATATTAATTGAGAGGACAGTGGGGGGGGGGGGAGTAAAGGTAACACACTTTCTGGTGGAACATAAACTGCATTTTGGACTTGAAGAATGCTTTAAAATGATTTTTCCAAAACCCTGTGGTGTTTCTTTTCTGAAGGAGATGAGATGGCAGGGGAGGGGGGATGGGGGGGAGAGAGACGGTTTCGTATTATTTTATTTCTCCATAGTTTGGGTCAGGAAAATGAGATAACTAGTTTTGGCAGTTTTCCTTCTATTTGCAGATGCATTTACACTTTCAGTGTATGATGCATAATAAATGGACCCAGTGTCCTCTGGCTTAAAGTATTGGGTTGACTATTTGGACATCCTCTCTTTAAAGGCAGTTAATTGTATGGAAAGATAGGTTCTTCTCGCCTGGTCTTTTTGAACTTTTATTCTCCTGAAATTTGTTCCTGATGTCTAGGATGTGTAGTTTAGTTGTTTGGCATCCTTGCTTTTTGGTTACTATAAGAAAAATCATTTTAAGCTTTTAAATCGCATGGTCTCTTGACGTGAAATCTCAGAGCACTGATGTTTAAGGGTTTACACAATTTTTTACCTATATCATTTAAAAGACGCTTGGCTGCCCTCAGCATAATACTGCCTTTTAAAGAGTTACGTAAATACAGTTGGGCTTTGTGGATAATTTTTGTGCATGTGTTTTTTTGCCTATTCTGGAGTTCTTCCTTCCAACTGAGAGTGATGGCTCCATCTAGAATTATTTATTTTCAATAGAATAAAACACTTTTTAGTTGGTGGAAAATTTTGCGAGTGTTCCAGTTTACATATCACTTCTCTGTTCCCCCATAGTTACATAATTGGTGTGTGTGTGTGTGTGTGTGTGTGTGTCCATCGTAGAGGACATTTGATGCTCATTTATTAAATATGTTCGCTGGCTGCTGCCGCATCTTTGTTCTGGACAGACAAATTACCTTTCTCACACTGAGCTTCCACTCTGGGGAATTAAGCCTCCACCACTTTAATTAGCTTGGAAGTGGGGGGTTGCAGTTCCTAATAGACTTCAGGCTTTGAGTAAGTTAGGGCAAGGGTGAACCCAGAACTTCCTGGGAAGCTCAAAATGTCATTTAAAAACCATAAAAACCTAATATGTATTATTTCATTTTGGTAATTGCAAACATTGCATTTGATGACTCTGGATCATTTCTAAGTTAGACATTAAAGTTAGACTTCCATTGAACTATGTTGTTTAATTGATTACATATGTCATCAGCACATTCATATGTTCAATGTATACATTTACAACATTGGTGATATTAAGTGATGTAGCAGATAGGGAATACTAAATGAAATGTAAATATGTTTCTGTATATGGATGTACATGTAAATATATGAATACACACTCACCCACAATACCAGTTAAGTTGAGAAGGGCATGGATGATCAAATGTCACATGGGCATATCAGTATCTAATGATAATTGTCAATATTTGTTTGGCTTTGATTAAGTGCTGGCCAGTGTTGAAATGCTCCATGTAGATTATGTAATCCTTATGCCAGCCTTATTATCCGTACTTAAACATGTGATAACAGAAACAGAGACATGATAAGTTCTTGCTAAAGGTTATGCAAGTGAGCTCATGTGAATCCAAAACTTCATGGGGGGAGGCGCTTGCCTCTGAGTGTCCTTTTAAGACTGGTAAGCAAGATGTTCTAATTCATGCTTTGCAAAAAGAAGTTTGCTATTAACAGCGTTAAGCAATTCCTTGTAGAACTTTACACCAGAAACTTTCTCAAAGTCCATTTACTGTCTCATTTTCTCCGCTAGTAAAACTGCAGAAAATGTTATGCTTTAGTTCTTCGCTGCCGGAGTAAGTAGCGTAGAAAGTGTCCATCAAGTCACAGTTGGAAAATAATAAAAGCAGATTAGTGAATGTAGAGAAGACAAAAGCAGTCATGTTTGAGTTTAATATCGCTCAAATTTAGCATTTTAGCTAAGATGCCCGTTTTTATTTCTTGCAGGTCTGCTAAAAGGTCAGAGTAATGCAGAATGCGTGCCTTCATCTCAGATTTTGTTCATCACAGGTGGATCCCATGTGTCTTCAGTAGACAAGTCACCTTTGTAGCTAGCTCCAGTGCCAGCTCCATGCCATTGCACCTTCTTTAGTCTTGATTGCCCTTCCCGCATTTATTGGTGTATTAAAATGACTGAATATGAACATTAAGGACTCCATGAACCTGGGCTAATGGGAGACTGTAGAGAAAATGAAAAAAGATCCACCGGAGGACATCTTGGGGGGGGAGGGAGCTTGGGAGGAGGGAAATGACTAATGAAGCTAATTAAAAGAAGCATTCAAATCTGCTTTCTACCCTCATTAACAATTAGCAGGGCACTGGCCAGAGTTTGTACCCTGTGTTTTACCTTAACAACATTCTCTTTGCTCTTTGTATATTTAAGTGTTGTAAGGAAATGTGTTTCAATCAAAACTGAACATGAGATAAAGGGAAGAGATGTGGCTTTTGTGATATTCTATCACAAACACTTTTATTGTATCTCTGTAAAATACAATGTATGTATGCATGTAAGTGTTTTCGTCCTAATGTTGCTACTCCCATGGCAAAGGAAAAAAAAAAAGAACGAAAAAAAAGAGAAAAAATTGGAAAAAAAATCAGGCTCGTAGCAGCTGCTGTGTAGAAATTTCCCCCTACTTCTAATTTGCTGAATGAAGAAAAAAATCTTTTATTTGTGATATTTTCAGAGACATTTGCTCTAGTATGGTGTATTTAAATAATAAAAACTTAAAAGAAAAAAATACTCCATGGAGTTTGGGTTTAAACACTGCCTTTTCTCTTCTGTATTTTGGAAAAACTGGGTTTTCTTTTTTGTTCATTGCCAAGCTCACTTTAAATTTTAGGGGTTGAGGGAGGTGTAGTATGTGTATTTATTTAGCTCTGGGCCAATAAGGTGTTCCGATTACTTAACCATGCCATTTTTGGCAGGAGTACAAGCAATGTTTCAAACGGAGTCCTTTTATAAGTTAATATTCTGTTAACAGCACTTCATTATTGTCTCCTATATATCACAGTGAATCTTTTGTGTTTATATATAAATATTTGTTTGATTCTTCAGCTATTTGGCTTTATTATTATTTTTTTAATAGAAAGCCTTGGGTATTGATGGAAAAACATGTTAAAGGCCGTGGCGTAAGCATCTTGCTCTTTTACCAGGCTTATCACTTTCACAGGAGTAGCATTTCTAAGCCACACCTGAACCCTGTTTTGAAGTTCCATCGGTTAGGGACCCCGACTCTTTTACAGGCATCTTCCAGAGGTGACACAGCCATTTTTGGTATACTTTTAGACTTCATGTGGTCGGCTGTAGGGTTTGTTTATTTTGTTTTGCTCTGAGACTCCTCTACTGACTCCGCTTTTCCATATGTTTGGGGAGGATTTAGATTTCATTTAGTAATAGTCTTGGGAGATTTAGTTGCTAGTTCTAGTCACCAGAGGAGTCCTGACGCTGTGTGCATGGCCTACAGAGGTGCCCTGCAGAAATCAGGATAGGTCAAGGACTCGGCACTGCGCTGGTGCTGGGAAGTACATGGCCTCATGTGAGCAAATCTCAACAACATCCATCACAGGTGAATAGGACCAGGTGTGTTTATAATGCTACCTTTAGTTTTCATTCAAAAAATGGCATTTCTTTGATTTTTTTGTTGTTGCAGGAAGGTACTCAATATAGACCATCGTTCTGAGAATAGGAATAGGTTCACTAGCAAGGTCTAGTTTGGCACATCTCAATAGCTTTCCTTTGTGATTTGTGCCCACAGACTGCTTTCGAAGATTCCAGGCCAAGAAGAAAAATTTGTTGCTAAAACTGCGAACCTGTATAACTCCTGTAGAAGAATTTAAAAGCAGGGAGTTAAAAAGGCATAGTTTTGTTAGTTTTATGGAAAGAAAATACAAAGGGAAAATGCAAAATGAACAAAATCACTTAAGTTACAGTATCTCTGAGCTAGATCCTTCGATGTTGTAGGAACTGGTTCTGGTTTGTAAATCTTCAAGATATTTTATAGGAAACTGGACCCTTCCTGGATGGAAAAGGGGAATTGTGTTTACCATGTAAATATCTGGGTTTTTTTTGACAAACACTCATAGTAGAGGAATTCAAAAGAAATAGTTAATAACTTGGTAAACTAGTTGTGGCATTTAGCAATGTGGAGGGTTGGGGTCGTTCAAGACTTTAAATGAACTATTACATGGCTGGTTCCTCAAGCACTGCTGTGTATTTAATAACGAGCTTCTAAAAGCATTTAAGTTGCAGACCTATAAGATTACAAATGTCACTCATGTTAGTATAATCCACATGCAAGTGATGATCCTCTTTGATGTGTTAAATTGGAGAAGGACTAATGGAGCTATGAATATACAATAGAACATATTTAAGTAGTAGTCTTGCTTTAGGTAAAACTCTTGAAAACAGGCATTTTTCAAACAGTAAAATCTGGCTCTAATGGAGAAGCTACTAAAACACAGGTTTATTCTGATGTGAGCAGTTTTGTGTTCCTCCCTCAACCCCAACATTGCTCAGGAAAAAAAAAACAAAACCCACAGCCAGTTCACCTTAACATCCCTTGCATTTGCAATGCTAGTGAAATCTAGTCCATTCTTTTGAAAGGACTTATTTAATATTAACCACGTCATAGAGCAAGACGGTCCCAGTTCCTACAAGCAAGTATAATTAAAAAAAAAAAGCAAATGTTAACTAAGCCCTGCAGAACTCCTGATAAGAAATGTTTATGATACATATAAATGTCTCAGTTATGCAAATTGTCACTCTTGCTAATGAAACCATTTTGGAAAAAGACTGATTTTTTACCTATCTTTCCAGTTAGGAAAATCAGAACCACATCTTTCCAAACCAAATCATTTGCCCCTAGAAACTATTTCTGCCTCTTCATGATTTATTTGAAATAGCTTAATACAGACTGTAGTGTCTTATAAAATACAAAATGAGAAAACTGTCACACCAACCTGAATCCTGTGAAATTGTCATCCTCTTCATATCAACTGCTTAAATTCTTTTGCCCTTATTAACACTGATAATTTGAAACAACTAATCATCTAAAATGAAGCCCTTAAATGGCTTTAAATGTCAATATTGTAAGATTCTACTGTGCGCTACTATTTATATTAAATACTTCTTAGGGCCAATAAATGAATCAGACAAATAATGAATCCAAGATCTACATGTGAAGTCTCCCTGTAACCTATGTAGTTCTATGTAGACCAGGAAGAGGGTTTCAAAGACCTTTGCCCAAGGGTTGTATCCTGGGTGCTTGCACACTCACTACCCTTTGAGGCTTTTGGAAACACAAGAGCATTTATTTACACATTGGCGTTACTTGTCACTTACTTGTCACTTTGTTACTAAGACTCACCTTTTGTCAGTCCAGCCAAGTCACAGAAATGCTTATTGCAGTTAAATAGCAATTTGTTTCCATGAAACTGCAATTAAAGTATTACTGAGCAGCCATTTTAGATTGGCAATGCTCAGAATGCATGTTAAACAGCCAGCAACTCCACTTGAAGAGTCTGGGGCCTGACTAGCAGCAAAGTGACGCTTTTGCCCATGTTGGGTATCTAGTTAAGAGGTATTTGTAGCCCTCTGCTCCCATCTGAGCATGCTGAGAGCATGACAAGTTAGGGCTGATTTTTGGAAGGTGAACTTGCAACTTACCTCAAGTGAATACTGTTTTCAGTGGTACAAGAAATGCTTTATGCTAGAGATATGTGCATGTTTCCTAGAGGGAATGTTTTCAAGTTCAGATTGATTCTGCTGAGAATGGACTGCACTCTGAGGCCTCAAGCCAATAATGTACTACAGGTCCTGACATGTTACAGCTGTGTAAACAGGGCCATTCTATCTCCTAAATCACAACTAATAAAGCATAGGATGAAAATCAATTGATTCTGTTATAAGTTCTTTGAATGACACTGGAAAGTTAAATGACTCTCTGTTAGAATGGACAGGGCTGAGTTGAGCCACTCAAATACCTATTTTCTTCACCTCTCTCCCCTCACAACCTGGGCAGTTTGGCTCTTCCTGGGTATTAGCATCACCACCACCAGATCAAAACCTGCTGGGGAAAGAGGTTCTGAACGAAATTCTTCCTATGGAGCTAAAGTTAGGATTTGTTGAGTGAGAAAGGTGAAGGGCAAAGGTTTTATTGAAAATGTGAAACGTTGATGTAAGATCCTGAGAGAGGAAAGGATTTCAGAGGTGGTGTTTAAAAATGCAATTAGCACTGAATTCTAACCAGCCTAGAAACAATCATTAGCTCACAAGAACAGGAGGTATCTCACCTTCCTTCAGCCTGGAAACTTCCCCCTACCTGATTGAAAGGGTTCGCGTCCTCAACTTTTTCAAAAACAATTTTCATGTGCCTCATATCTTATGCGTAGGCTTTCACCTGTGTTTGAGTTGTAATTTTTTGTAAGAGGAAAACATTAAGTAGTTCCTTCTTAAATTAATTTTTCATTTCAATGAATTAAATGTTTTTAGGAACTGAAAAGGGAGACATGAAGACAAACAGAATTTACAAGTGAAGATTAATTATGAAAACTGGAAAGAAAATTGCTTGTTTGGGCTGCAATTGTATGCCTTTTCCTTATTTGAATAAGGTTAGGTAGAGATGGGTGTGTCACATACTTTTTTTTCTGATTCAGTTTCTGTCATCAATCATGGGACTTAAACTTTCCATTAAACCTTCCCTCTTGAAATATAGTGTTTAACATTATAACTTCATCATGCTTTGTGTATGTACTTATATGTTAACATTTATGAGTAACAAGTTCTTATATAGATAATCCCACTCAGTCCTCACAATAACCCTCTTAACTGTTATTGCTTCTGTTTTACAATAAAGTCACTCAAGTTAAGGAGGGAGACAGTAAGCAGGGCCCAGGCTAGAGTGAAGATAATGGGCATTATCTTTGGGTGCAAAATTTAAAGGGGGAGCAAAAAGTCAATAATAAGGTCATGTTCTAATGTTATATACTTAACAAATACAACGACAGAAATATCCATGAGGAACAAAATAGTACAATTTTAAACACGCAGCATGATCATTTATCTTTCCTCTTGCCTTGGGGTCCAGTGTATCTGGGCACTGTTTTAAGGTCCAGAGTGCCAAAACTGTTATTTGAACCTCAGCATTTGGAACATTTGGTCGTGCTGCCTTGTAAATTGCTAGACTGTAACAATAATATACTTTATTCCATGAGCTATAACTAGGTTTTTTCGTCCCCTTGAAAAACTAACATATTGCATTTTATCTTTATCCAACCTGGAATGCCAACTCATTTAGATTGCCTGCATATTTTTGCCTTGCTCTATCTAAACGAAATTTCTTTTGAGTTTTGATAAATCTTAACAACTTCATGATAAGTAATTAAGTATAATTGATAACAGCTCTGCCCACAAGTTATTCTGAGGAAAAAGAGCAAGGCATTAGTAATCGTATTAAGTTGAGGAAGCAAAATGGATAAATATATTCCATACAAAGCAGTAAATGTTATGTTTAAAATGTTTAAATGAGCTGTAGCCTGAATCTGCAGATAATATGTGTGGCAAATAAAATGTCAATGAATTCAATGATGTAAAAGTAGCATGTACTTTTTAGGTATAAATGAAGTAAAATACACATGGCAGTTTTTATAGATTTTTTTCATGTTTTAGAATGAAAAGAAAGCAGATACTACAAAGAACTAATATCCATATTTGTTGTTTTAAGTGGGAGAGTACTGAGGTATTCAAATGGAACAGATTATACCTTTAATTACATCCAAACATAATTTTGAGCTGGTTTTAAAAAAAAAAGTGTTGGCTGTATTTCCTATTTTCCCATTAATTGCTAGAATCCAAAAAGATACCAAATTTATAAATAAATGAGTACACGTGCTGCAAAATCCAGGCTGCCTTTATCACAGAGGAAAATGGTTACGGAAAAAAATTTGTGCTCAATTTAATACATTATTTTAATGTTGATATAAAGGTTAACCAAAAAATACTTTTTTTGGCTTAGGTTCTTGACTATAGTACATTTTGGTGCCAAAGGAAAATATGTACCAGTCCTCAAAGCCCATAATTTCTGTATGTTATTCTATGGAGTATCTCTGCCCGACGGTTTTTTGCAGGCTATCTTTTCATCTTTTATTCTGCTATGTGCAAAATGAGACTAAAGTTAGCCAATATGTGTTTTTTCCAGCCTGAAGACTAAATTGCCCTTCTTATTGGCTATGGATGTAATATATCCATTTTGGGTTGTAAAGACCTGGAAAATATGCATGGATCAACATACTGTAGATTCAGAACTACAGATTATCAGTTGTAAAGAAACAGATACCATGTATTTCTTATGTGTCTATTTCTGATTGAAGCCTATGAAATCAGTAAGTGTGGTCCTCATCCAGGGTCAGGCTAGAAGTGTTCCAGGTGGTGAAGCTGCAGGACCCACAGACTCCGCTGGGTTATACGAGATTGTAGGACTGAAAACCATATATTTCCATTTTTAAGCAAATGCCATCCATACTCAAAGCTACATAACTGGTATGAGCAGAAGTAGGGCAGGAATAGATGTTGATGGAATTTATAGTAGATAAAAAAATTTTCTCCTAAAATTCCATACAATGAAGAGATTTCCGCCGCGAACAAAAAGGAGTAGGGAGGCTGGAAGGAACAACTGCCTAAGTAAGTTGTTTGTTGCTCTAGGGAGGATTAATGGGCTGGAGTCTCTCTGCAGAGTGGGGAAAAAGGCTGCATGGGCTCCCCCAACACTGATCACGCAGCCCATTTCCATGGATCTGTTGGTCTTATTTCACTCTCAACAAGACCCTCTGGCCTCCCCTTGCAGGGAACTTTTACTGTGCATGCTAAAGCTCACGCTATCATTTTGTGTGCTGCAAGGCTGTGCAGGGCTGTGACATCCGGAGATTTCAGACATTAGCAGTGTTGGCAGTTTTTAAAAGTTGATGTGATACAGCGTTTGGTGACACTTCACAGGTGTGTCAGGGAGAGCTGAGGTGAAATGAAAATCGCAACAGAAAAAAGCAGACTCCAATGTTCTTGATGAAGTTTGGAGTACCACTGTGCAAGAAATAGTAGACTCTGGTTTTTAAAGCCACAGCCCCTAGAAATCTAATCCTTCCCTTCTTTGAGAGTGTAGTGGAGGTAGTGGAGACTGGAAGAGATGGAGGTGGCAGGTTTGAGTTTTTTGATTTGCTACTGAGTGAATCAGGCAGCTAAACAGGCTTAATTTTCAAAGGGCAGGCAATCCTAAATGGATTTCTGACACTGAAGCTTTCAGCTAGGTCTTTCTTCCTAGGGATGGGTGTAATTCACAAAACTCCATCAGTTACCTCCTGCCGCAAGCAATTGTTTTGTTTGTTTGTTTGTTTGTTTGTTTTTTAAACCCTCTTTGAGTAGTAAAACATGTTTTAAAATTAAAAAGTTGGGGTGGGGGGAACGATTCTGGCTGGCTCCGGAACTCTCAAAGGACTGACAGTCTTTGCTGTGGAACCAATAAAGGTATAGCTCAATATTTTTCTCCCTAAGTTGTGTTTTGTATTTTTTAACCCAGAATTTGATTTCCAACAAGCCCACCAAAGGATTCTGCCTCTGGAATCCCCTTGTTTTGCATGCAGATGGCATGTTAATGAACTCATTACTGTGCATTTTATCCAGCTCTGGACAGATTTGTGACATTATTTTTCAAAACAAAACAGGGCTAGGCAGTTGGTTGGTTGGGCCTGATGAGAATTGGGTGACTAAGTTAAAAAAAATATTTCCCCAAACACTACCAAACTGCTCAGGGTTGTTGCTAATCATTCCATAACACTACCCCTGCCTCCTGAAATCTCCCTACTCCCCCCTCAAAGCGGACTGTGATTCCTCTACATTCCTAAAGACTTAAAGAATTCTGTGCTTTCCAGAAGGTGTGTGGTCCAATTCCATTCTAAGACCAGGTAATTCTGGGCTTTCTTTTTTTATTTCGTGGGTATCTATGGGCATCTGTTATCTATATAAGCTCTTTGGGGCAGGTTTTGGGCCCATCTCGCCAACCAAAGGGAAGATAGTCCTGGCTATTGTCTGAAAGGAAAATACTGTGAACATTGATGATGTACTATTTGTCTTGTATTCTGTACTGCATGCTGTTTAGGATAAGGATTCTCCTGCTTTCCAACCCTCCCCTTTTATTTCAGGATGTAATAAAGCAGACACGACATGGCAATGTGAAATAAGCACTGAACTGGGAGTTAGAAACCACTTGGAATTTAATTCTAGTCCTGAAGGGAAGTCAAGTGGAACCTACGGTTATATTTGTCTTTCCAATCAAATATTAGCCACAGGCTGATCATTTAATCTTACTACCTCATTTTTCCCATCTGTTAAATAGGAATTTATCATAATAGCTGTATTTGCTAGGGCATGGATGTGTTTATTTGAAGGTAAGAAAGCTTTATATTATGAAGATGGCATTTGTTTGGGCTGTCAAGATGTAGCGGCCTCATGACTATAACAAAGGTGTTACTACGACCAACACAATGGAACTCTCCATTTTTAAGAGGTTAGTTACAAGGTCTTCAATTTTACTTTGAAAATTATTAAATCCTACTTTTTTCTTGTCTAATGGAGGGGAATGATGATGTCAGTTAACTCAAAACAATGAATAATACTCAAGTAATTATTTTTGGCTACAATTATTAGGGTTTTTTTAATTTAAAAAAATTCTTAAGTTATTTTTTTTTTAGCAGGTTTAGCTTCATGGTTTAGATTCAAAGTTGAGAGGAAGCTACAGAAATTTCCCCTTCATCCCTGGTCCTTACACGTGCATAGCTTCCCCCATTATCAGTATCTTCCACTGAAGTTATCCACTTGTTAAGACTGATGGACCTACATTGACATATCATTATCACTCAAAGTTCACAGTTGATATTAGGGTTCATTCTTGGTGTGTACATTCCTTGGGTTTGGATAAATGATTGATGATATGTAGTTACCATTATATCATAGAATATTTTCACTGCCTGAAATTTCTGTTGCTTTTGCCTCATCATCTTTTTTCCATTCTCAACCCTGGCAGCCACTGATTTTGTTTACTCTCACCATTGTTTTGCTTTTCCCACAATGTCATATAGTTGGAATCATACTGTATGTATCCTTTTCAGATTGTCTTCTTTCATTTGGTAACAGGCATTTCAGTCTCCTCTTGTCTTGTTCGTGGTGTGATAGCTCATTTCTTTTTAGCACTAAAGAATATTGCATTGTCTGGATGTACCACAATTTGTTTACCCATTCCCCTGCTGAAGGACATCTTGGTTGCTTCTACATTTTGGCAATGATGAATAATGCTGCTGTAATCATCTTTCTGCAGGTTTTTTTTGTGGATATAAGTTTTCAATTATGTAATGTTGGGAACAAAGGTAATAATGCTTTTGTAGGCAAATGTTACACTAAATTTGCAATTCCATGAATGCAGACCAAGTGGTGGTAGAAGATAGCTCAGGAAAGAACTTAACATTAATTAAACAATTACATGAATCAGACATAATTTCACAAGTTATCCCCTGCATCTAACTTTAGGAAAGATGTTACGTTTGCAGTTGAAGAAGCAGGGACTTAAGTTAAACATCAGGCTCAAGGTCACATAGCAAGTGTTTTTTAGAAGTGAGTCTGACCCCAGAGTTCTTTCAAAAGGTAGGTTTCCAAGGTCTCCTGCAGGACGAAGCATTTTAGGATTAAAATTTTACCACAGCTTATCCCCTGGTTGACTAGTCCACTATCAGATAATGGAGTCGGTACTCTACTTTTCAAACCGTAGCAAATATTAAAATTGATGGATTGCCTTTGGAAGGAGACTTGATTAGGGTGGCATTGTTTACATATGAAAATAGCTTAGTGCCCTCTTGACTATACATTTTCCTGTGAAAGGCTAACCTTTATTTCCCATCTGGCAACTCTTCCAGGAAGGAGAACAAATTATCATTTGCTATTTGTCTAGTAATTCAATTAGAGCTAACTATTATTGAGTTCAGTATTTCACATGCAATAACTCGTTTAATTCTCACAAAGAACCTTTAAATTCAGTCTTAAGAATCCATTTTACATGTGTAGAAACTGAGACTTAGAAAGGTTAGGTAACTTGCCCTGTATTTTTAGTCCAGCTGACAGCTGACCCGACGTCAGTCTGAAGTATGCTGTGGTGGCATATTCTGTTCCTCATCTGACTTTTGTGAGAGCTTCATCAATGCACGGGCATCACTATTCTTTCATAGATGAGGAAAGGGAGGTTGCGCGATGTGCTTAAAGCACTTAAATGAGCCTATCTTGAAGGCCTGCGTGTGCCCCAAAACTGTGTTACCCCTACAGTGTAGCTCTGTTGTTCATGAATAGAATGAACTGGGTGGGGGTTGGAGAGGGGGAAGGGATGTCTAAAACTTGGACCGTTTCTATCTTCCATCGTAGCGGTCTGTAGGAGAACTTTTTTCCTTTACTATCTAGAGATTTATCAAATCTCATTATTTACTGTTAAAATAAGGTGTACTGAGCTCTGGGCTGGTTAGCATATTTCTTCTTTACATTTTCTAAAAATGGCCGCAATTGTGAGTCACTCTCATTTATCAAAGGAGATGCACTATATCTGTAGCATTTATTTTTTCCATTTTCTATGAGACAAACCTTTGGCTAGAACATATTTTAATTTCACTTGACCCACTTTTACTCATGTTGGTTCGGACAAGTAGAAGTCT
>NW_004567109.1:53783234-53862846 GCF_000260355.1 Condylura cristata
GTCAGGGGAGGATTCTCTGCTGAGAGGCCTTTGAGCTAAACCTTAAGCAATATGCAGAACTGACCTAACACTGTCCAGGCAGAGGGTACGTCAAGAGCAGAGGCTGGAACAATGTGTGTGCTTCAGAGAAGAGAGAAAGCCATTGTGCCTGGAACGAAATATACACCAGAGAGCATGGATGTGAGAAAAAGGGTGGAAAGGTGGGCAGGGCCCAGGGTTTGTAGGATATTATAGGTGGCAAGATGTTTGCAATTTACTCTTAACTGCAAATTGGAAAGATTTTAGGAATGGAGTATGTTTTTAGGAATGGTTTATGTTTTTTAATAGGTGATCCATGTCATTCATCCATTGGATATTTTTTTAAGATTTATTTATTTATGCATACAGAACTGGGGTACAGGCCAGAGGTGCAGGGATGGTGAGAGAACTCACCAGAGAAAGATTGGGGAGCAGAACAGGTACATCGACTAAGTATACTGCTGAGGGGAGCAGCAGGAGGGTCAGGAGAGGTCTGTTATGCCATGTGGGTCACCTTCAGCGCGGGGATAAAATTCACATTGAAGTGGCTACAGCCAGCTTGCAGTGCTGCGTCCTAACATGTTGTGCCACCAGGGAGGGCCCCCATTGGATGGTTTTTAAGAGAGCATTTCGGCATACCTTGACCACCTGAGCTCACTAGATTGAGTGGCTGAGCAGCAGAGGGAGACGTGTGGGCCTGGCAGGAGGCAGCAACTAAGCTCTATGTGCAGGATGCATGGAACTGGGGAGGCGAAGGGGAAGCTGGCTGGTGTTCGAGGGCTTGCACGCAGTGAGTAGGAACACAAGGATGGGAGAAATGATACTACCACAAAGCCTTGCAGACCAAGCTAAGCAGATTGAACTTCATCCTTGGGGCAAAGAGTTTGTGTTGACCCAATCAGATTTCTGCTTTAATTGCTGCATGGGGGGTCATTAAAGTGGAGAAGACTGGAAGCAGAAAGATAAGCTGGGATTGTGGCAATACTGGGGAAGAGTTGGTGGTGACTTTGTATAGGCCAGACAGGGTGGAATGGAGAAAATTAGCTGAGAGAAGGGCTGCAGTTATAACATTAGAACTGGGAGAGTCACCACATGGGGGAAGTATGGAGTCCAGGAAGGTGCAGGGGAACTTTGAGGAAGGAGGGAAACTTCTGGGACCTAAAGTGAGGCAATCCCTTTGATACTCCCATCTTAAGGATGGTTGCAACCAACCACAATTTGAGGACACGAATGGGGAAACAGGGCCAAAAAAGTAGAAGTCCTTCCCTGAAGGAGAGAACAAAAAAGACTTTCCAATGTGTCTGATGTACAAGAATTTACAGTAAGATCTCCCTAGCTCTGGAATTTTCCTGCTGCTGAATCCAGTTCTTTTTTCAAGAGCCTCTCTTAAGCGCCTTGTGGAACAGCAACATTTAAAATGGGGCTTCTTCCTTCTGGTGTCTTTGCAGGTAAGAGCAGCCATTGCTAAGCACATTTTTGTGCTAAGCGCTGAAGAGACAGAGGAGCTAGAGCTGGATGGAAAAGTCTCTCATGAAAAGCTTTGCTTTTCTGTCACCTTCCTCCCACCTCCCTTCTCTATTCCCCTCACAGCACCTTGCTGCCCCCCCCCTTTTTTTTTTTTTGCTTGCTGCTCTTAATAGTTTTTGAAAAGTTAACAGAGTGAAAAAATAAAGTTTAGGCACAGTTATAAGGAAAGCAGATAAATAGACATCTTGCAGCCTCAGCACTTTGGGTTGGTCACAATTTTCTTCCAGTCAAGAAAGTGGAAGAAACAACAGCCCTGGGCCCTACTTTGTGAACTGCATCTGCCATGCAGGAGTGAGCCCTGACTACTAGTTCACTGTAACATCAGTGGACACTTCAGCATTTATTGCTATGATCTTCCTAATAGCTCTATCTTTTTCTAGCAGAACTAGAAACTACTTAAGGCCAGACTTAAGAAAAAGAATTGTCTATATGCTATAATCCATTGGTACAGTGTAGGTTGCATAAACAATAGACCTTGTCTATATCTCCAGGTCTGTCATTGCTCCATAGTAGCCATCTGACACCTGGACAGCGTTACTTCACCATTCTGAGCCTCAGTTTCCTCATCTGTAGAATGGGGGTGATCATGGTGTCTACCTCGTCGTAAGATAGCACTTAATGAACAAGATTACAGAGTCCAGAGCCTGATTGTTTGGGTTTTTATCTTAACTCTGCCATTTGCTACTTCCCCTCTTTGGGCCTCTCTTTCCTAATCTGCAAAATGGGGGTGATAATGACACCCACCTCATTGTAAACAGTTGTCATTCACTGCTAGAAGTGGGCCCCTAAGGAAGCACTACACACATAGAGGTACTATTTCATGATAAGTAAATAAAAAGGACTTTGGAGAAAATGTATTAAAAGTCAAGTGCCCGGCATGGAGTCAATGACTGGGATTTGTAGCTTCCCCCAACCGTTTCTCACCTCCAGCCTGTCTGGGGATCAGGCATGTGGTCATTGCTAGATGTATACTTAATGGGATGGCTTTATCAATGCTAAGAAATGTGCTGGCCTCCCTGGTCTTCCTCTCTGGCTTTCTGCTCTTTCTTTGCTAGTAAAAGCTGCTGCTGATTTCAGAGCCTTGTGAGGGGAGATGTGATTTTCCTTATTTACTAACATTTACTTGGACTGGTATCTGGGACACCCAAAACATGTTATGAATCAGTCAGAGGATAACAAGATCTGCAGTACTGTACAGATTACTCACTAATTTGACATTTGGGGATTTTTGCAAAATGTTAGGGAACATTTGACAAGATGCAAATTGCTGTATCCATAAAGTACATTTGACTCTGAGGATGGGTGGCACTCTCCCCTGATGTGGTTACATTTGTTCCAAGCACCAGCTGTTGCAGCCTGACAAGGTGGCTTGCTTTATTTTTCCCTGCTGCAGAAGAACCTATTGGAACTCTGATCTGAAAAACATCATTAAAATCACGAAGCACCTACTGAGTGCCAGATATCATGACCTCTCTTGTTTCATTTCCTCTTTGCGGTAATCCTTTATTTATTGTTATCATCACTGGTTTTCAGAAAGGGTCCTGGAGTTCGGGGAGGTTAAGTGATGTGCTGAAGGTCACACAGCTCTGATGTTCCTAGGCTGGAATTTTGAACCAGTCTGTCTCTGATCTGGTTTCTAATCAACAGGCTGTCTCCCAGACCATGACAGCATCTTCAGATTCTGACTGATTTCTTCCACCCCTGGGACTGGTGAAGGATGGGAAAATTTCTTGGTTTAGTCTTCAAGTTTGAAGGTTCATCTTTGGCCACAAAATCTTGTTTTGTAGTGTTACCGTGAGACCTGAATTAGTTGGTAAATCTGGAATTTGAAGAGTTTTCTGTTATGACTTTGTTTTCAAAGTCAAACAAGGAAGACAGTGTTAAGAGAATCAGAACGGCCTTTCCAGGTCCCCATCTTGGGGCACCGTTATCATCCTGAATTATTTTTGGCTTTGTACCACACCGCTGAGACTGACCATCCCCTGTCAGGAGGACTTCTCTCTGCTTCCTCTCGGCTCTGGGAGAACAAAGGGCGTATGTGTACAGAATCTGGATATGAGAAATCTGGGATTATCAGGACATAGGAATAGGGCCATAGGGGAAAACTTGGCTCCGGGGGGTTAGTTACTGGGGGATCCCAATTCTATGAAGGGACTGTTCCAAGAAGGAGGCCCCCAGAGAGGCACTTACACACATCAAAAGAGCAAGTAAAGGCTTCCTGGTTCCAAAGGCCACTTCAAAGACATACTCTTCCACTTAACCATTCTAAATGAAAGTCAAAAACACATTTAATAGGAGTAAGAAACTCCAAGGTTTTATCATATGTTTCCTTCTAGCTGCTCTTCACTATCTCTGTAGGTATTTCAGACCTGCGCAAGTGAACAGTAAGTTTCACAAAACAGAGGTTAGATGCTCTATCTTGTTCTTCCCAAATGGCTGTGAAGCAGGTATAGGATAAGTGCTCAGTAAATGGTTGTTGAATTGAAAGTGATCCCTGGCACCAAAACCACCCTATGAATTTTAATAGTTTAGTACCTAACACTTTAAGTACTCTAAGTATAAGAGTCCTTTCCTTTCTTGGAAACATTAAGAATAGTCTCTCTCTTTTTTTAAATGATGCAATAAAAACCTGGAAATATATAGGGATACATTTCAAGTATGTGAAGTAAAAGGCTAGAACAAAGGTTCCCCATTTTTTTTTTTTGACCATGGAAATTCTTTATTAATGTTTTAAAAAAAATGTCATGGATTCCTTTGCATGATCATAATAGTATTTTTACAAATAGTTATACAACTATTGGGTGCATGTACTTGGACAAACACTATGATAAATTATGTTTGTAGTTGTATTTATTGTATTCATTCCAACAACATTCATTCCAACAGATCTATAAGCTGCGATGAAAAGAGTAGGGCCATTTTTTTTGTCCATTATTTAAACTACTTACCCTCAGTCTATGTGCTTATGTTCACCAAGGCAGTACCAGCTTGGGGGTTCCAGCTGGGGTGGGCACAGTTGAGTTTGGGAACTGGTGGGCAAGTTTGGAGGTATTCTGGCTTCTTCTGGCTTCTCTTCCTTCACTTACTTTTCTATCGGGTGTAAAACCACAGCAGTGTTAGCTGTTGCAACTCAATCAAGAGCACAAATTCCAAATGCAAATTGGTGAGTGGCTGGGGTTATTCTTTGGGGACTTAATTACTCTAGAAGTGACCCAAGTAAAACCGGCCCCCACTTTAAAAAAGCCTCATTGTCCACCGTCCAAATGGTCTCCTAAATGTCAGCCTCAGAGGCAAAGAGACAGCACGGGCTACTGCTTGTCAGCTTGGTTCCATTTCGCATTAGCTGGTCAAGCCAATTCACTTTCTAGAGCACTGTAAATTCATCTGGAAAACGGGGAGATGAAATTAGATGATGTCTGAAGTCTCTTCTGGGTTGTGGGGTGTACACATGGCCCGTAGCACCTCAGCCATCATGCCAGGTTCAGAGTGCCACCCACTCTGTCTCCTCCTGGTAAGTCACTACCCACAGTGGCCCTTCTCTAAAAGGTTGTGCGTAAAACATTTTGACGCTGGGGGAGAGAGGGCCTTCATTTTGGGTGTCCTATTAGTAACCTTTTTCCAAGCTCTGTTTTAGGTCGACTCATCTGAGTTGAACATGGACTGTTTGGATTTTTGCCCAAGCTGTTCTCCGAGCCTGATAGCACATTCATTACTCCCTACCCATGGTTTCTGCTAAATGACCTCGTTAGTGCTCTAATTACATGTTGCTCTTCAGAAAGCTGGGGGTGGGGGTGGATGAGTTAACGAAGGCTGAGTACGGAGATGGAGTACATTGTAAACACACTGAATGACGCCTACCTTCCCCTGGCCTGATTACCCGTGGGGAGCTGGAAGAGAATCTTTACGCTCTTCTCTCTTCTCATCTTCCTTTGCCATTACACAGGAAAGATAACATGAACACATACCAAATGTGTTGGGGTTGTTGATAATTAATAAATGAATTTGAAAGTTGGTAGGTGATATTTCCACAACAGATGTGTGTGGACCCAAAAATGAAAGGGGGACGGGGAAATAAAACAAATGCTTTTTGAGCACATACAATGTGTTGATGTAGGTTTTTGTTCACTTAGCAACAACTCTAAGGGTTAATTATTTGTTTGATTTAGTGATGAAGAAGCAGGTTCAGGAAGGTTTTTAACTGTTTTCCAAAAGCCCAAAGCAAGGAGGTGGCAGCATTCTGAAGTGAACCCAGGTGAATGCGATTTCAGATCCCACTGTCCCATGCGACCTCTGCATCATTCATTCATTCACTCATTTGTTCACTTATTCAACAGATGCACTCTGACCTCTGTGCAATGACTAGGTAAAATCATATAACTTTAGAGTTTATATATTAAATTTAACACTACAAATTCCTCAGATAATCTAAAATTAGAGTGTCTTCTCCCATAATAATTTTCTGTCTTCTCAGGCATCTTACATTTCTGCCTTGGAGGTCAGATCACAGACCTGGGTCTTGAACCTCACTGTCTTAAGACCTTGAATCAGATTGTCTTAAGTAGATTCATATTTTGCACTTAAGGAACCTGAGATTCAATGACTTGTGGAAGTGATAAAGTTTACTCTAGTGCATGTTTTCTAGGATGCTGAGTGTGTATTTGAACTTACTGGGACTGTTGAGAAGGATGACTGTGTACCATAACAAAGATTTTCAAATGCTTTCCTGGACAGTTCACCTTTAGCCGTGTAGGCGTACGAAGAGATATAGATGTCCATTGTACACAAAGGCTGATTTGTAAGCGACTTTAATTTATGTTTGTTAACTGCAAAATTACAAGGGTCAAATTTTATTGAAAGAGAACCTGTCTTCAGAGTGGATCTCTGAAGTATGCTGGGTTTTCTTTGAGCCTTCCTTTTAAGTGGTGTTAAGGTGAACTAGTTGAGTCAAATAACTTTCACTGGTCACCTTTTCTTTATCACATTTTTTAGAAAGTGGCAAGTGCAATATGTTGAGTGATGAGAGATGTCCACTTAGGACCGAATAAATGATGTGAAAGTAATATTAACAAAGTGCAACTTTAACCAATGATGAACTTTCTTAAAACATGGGGGTCTTGCCCATCTGATTACTAATTAGTATTTCAACACAGAAATTAGAATTTTGCAAACCAAGCATTTAAAAACGTGAGCATTGTTTGTTTGACAGACTGTCAAGACACTTGTGCAGGCTTAATGTATTAGTTTATTCTATAGCAATCAAGTTGTTATTATAACTACAAGAAAACCGGAAAAATAAGACTTTCACAATCAAATCAACCACTGGAATGAAGCTAACAAAACCCACAACTTTGAGCTTTTCCTTCAATCTGTTTGTTGAATCTGTTTGTTGAGTTGGGGGGTGTGAAACAGCAGGAAATCATTACTGTGTGTGATCATAGTTTTAATGATTCCATGAGAACATTACATGTATACTTGGAAATAAATTATAGATCCCATAGTAAAAGGCAACTCCTTATTCAACATTTATTAATTTGGGAGAACTATTTCTTTTTATTTGCAAATAAGTCATTAAGTTGCAGGTTTCACTGCTGAATAACTTTTGGAAGAATTATTCAAACCTTCCAAAGTAATACACTTGTTTTTTTCTTGTATTTTTAATAAGCAAAAACGTACACGGGAGATGCAAATATACCTCTCCAATTTTTGAATGACTGGACAAAGCAGTGTTAAAATTTCAACAGCACTAATTACTAGCTGAGCAGTATAAAAACCTCTGAATAAATGTCAGGCTAGGAGATAAGCTCTTATCTTAATCTAATGACTCCACAGACTTAATTTGTCAGGCCAGCCTCGTTGATGAAAAACAGGTTTCTATTCTCCAGTGTTAGCAGGAACATCTTTCCAAATCTTTGAAGTTTATAGTTATACCGTCAGTGTCATCCTGTAAAAATCTTGTGACCACGCCAATTTCATTCTTGTTGTCCCGTTACATTAATTAAAGTTGTTCCATCCCTGTTGGACAAATATCTGAGAGTGAAGTCAATATATTTTTAGATTTGCTACACTTTGAACTAATCACCCTCACCTCCCCATGTTTGGTGTTTTTTTTCAATGTGCTAGAACATCAAGAGCAATCTATCTTCACATGGGAAGCTGGGATTTTCAGAGAAATCAAATAATCAGAGGATCCATTCATTGAGAGGCAAAGTAGCAGAGAAATTAAGTGGAAGCTCTGAGATAGAAAGCCTGGCAGAAAATTTTGTTCTGTTCCACAAATTATGTGACATTGGGTAAATTTAATTGGGTAAATTTCTTAAAGTTCCTTAACTTCATTATAATCACCTATAAAGTAGAGGGTAATCGTGGATATTATGAAGGTTAAATAAAATGATTCATGTAAGTATTTAGAGTGCCTGACCCTTACATTTAATAGTTAAGCTTTCATTCGTTCATTGGCTCGTGTGTTCATTCACTCAGTCAGCAACTCCATATTGAGCCCTAACAAGTCTAGCATAAGACTCCAGGCACCTAGGCAGAGCTTGTTGACCTTGTAGGACTTTGTATGACCCATCTTCTTGAACAAATGTAAGTTTGACACAGTTGATCTCACTAACCCTGGGAAGGATATTCCACAGAATTACCATGGCTTTCCACTGAGATGCCACTGTGAAACTCATTGCTGGTTTTCCAGTAAAATGAGGTTGCAAATTCCAAACTTCATGTATAACATGAAATAATGTACAGCGAACAGCCTAATGTTGGTGATTTCTCAGTCCTGCCTCTCCTGTCTGTGTGACACAGAGTTGCATGCATGGTGCAGTATGGCTAGTGGGTTTGCTGCTGACTTGTTTCATTGGCTCACAGCAGGAAATGTAATATCCTTCCCAGGCATCCCTTAACTTACATTCCTACCCTCTCAATCCTCAACCCTTTTTGGGCTTTTCCTTCTATATTACCTAGTCAGAACTCCATGAGAAATTCTCCTACCAAACTTGTTAATCCCCTTCCACTCCCAAGTTTCAACTTCACCCATTTCCTTCACTGGCTAGAAAAAATGGAACAACCTTGGCTAAGAGCCATTTGCCGAATACAGTGTCTGGTTTTAAGTTGAGCTCTCGGTCTTGTCTTTCCCTCAACTCTACTAGACTTTCCCATTCCTTACTGACACTATTTTGGGCTATGACTCTTTATAGGGGACAAGCATAGTGGACATTACTAATGGACCCTGTCCTCTAGGCAGTTGTGATTTTCATCATGTACCATATGTCCCACAGGTGGGGAAAAGAGGCAGGTGCCTGACACTGAACCCCAGTGATACTAAAGACCATTGGCCAATTTTGGTTTTTGTTAATTTTTTCCTATATTACTTAAATGCCTGACCTTTTTTTTTTTTTTTGGAACAGCCTGCAGTTGATTTGATATTACTTTTGACCCAAAAGCTTTCACAAGATCATTGCAGCCTGCCTCTCAAACTATTCCCTTCACTCTCTTCATTACATTTTTGAAAGCTAATAGAGGCTCTAACCAGAAGTCCCTCTGTCTACCTGCAGTCATTTTCAAGGGTATTTCTTACCAGGTTTACCTTTTTCTCAGAGATACCTCTCCAGTTTCTTTTAAAAGAATGCAATCAGAGAGCTTAATCCATATTTATTGACCTACTTCTGCTACTTTATTTTATATTTTCAATTTACCATGCTCTTTATCCTTTATGTCTTTTTTTGCCTTTCTTATGTGGGTTGATTGAATTTTCTTTATTTCTTTTTCCTCTTTGTTTTGAACGTAATATTTCCATTCTTTAATGAGTTTTCCTAAAATTTTAAAATACATATTCAAGTATAGAATTTTCCAACAAAGTATAAAGCTAATCAGTATCTCAATCATTCTCCTTTTAGATTTTTTTTTAACTGAATAAGCATCCATCATTCCTATATTAGCATGATCTAGCATTATAATCATATTTGGCTTATAAACACAGGAATTATTTGTTGTATTATTTATAATAGTTATTTAGATTTCCTAACATGTTTTACACTTTTTTCCCCCCACCCATTATCTTTTTCCTTCAAGATTACTATTTTTCCACTTTTAGTTTTTTGTTTTTTGCTAAGGAAGAGCTTATTTATGGTCAATAATTTTCTGAATTCCGCTTGTTGAATGGCAGTTTGTATAGAATTCCAGACTCATAGTATTTTCCTTAACATTTTGAAAATGATCCCAAAGCTTTCCGTATAGTCATTGTTGCTAATGAGAAGCCTGCTGTCATCATGACTCATAGATCATATGCCAACATGCCATTCTTTCTTAAGTTGACTCTCTTTATCTCTGATTCTTTTAAATTCTCTTTAATTTTCATATTGTATACATTATCTATGAAGTCTAGGTATTTTTAAATCTTGTCCTTCTTGGGAGTTAAGGGGCTCTCTTAGTCTCAGAACTCATCACTTTCTCCAGTTTTAGAAAATTCCCTGTAACTATCTCTCTACCTCATCTCTCCCTGCAAATGCTCTGTACTTTACCTTATGAAACTACTAGTATGAGATACATGGGAAAGCTTTTTAAGTTTCTTTATGCTCTATGTTTTTCAAATTTTCCTTGTTTCCTAGATTTTATTTTTTTGATAAGTTTTAAGGTTCTCTTTGCCAGTTGTCCTATGCCTAACATTTTTAACCTATCAATTTTTAAATTTTAGAAGTATTGTTAATTTTCAAGATGTTTTATATTTTATTATTTACTGGTCTTCTTTCATGGATATTATTTCTTTGATCTCATCAAGGTTTTAAAAAACTACTTAACTTAATGTCATTTTATATTGCTCAATTATCAATATTTTCTTGGGGGCATTTGCTCTTTTTCCTTGATATGTATTTAAAGAAAATACACTTTAAAGTTTTGTTTGTGAAGTTGTCTTTTCATTTTCTTCGGATCCGATGTTCTTATGGGGTTGGTTTCACTTCTGTACAGCCCTACAGCCTGTTTCTGACTAAAGCTTACATTTGTGGCTTGGCAAAGTCTACCATCCTGCAGAAATGGTGCAGTTCCAGACCATTCCTCTGTATGTGATGAGATTAGGCTCATCGTTCTAATACAGGAACTGAGTGCTTTATCCTTGGTGATGGGCAAATGAGGTCTTTTAGGCTATAATCCTGGGCTGATAGATGGAGATATTTTCATAGCCTTTAATGACTGTAAAGAAATAATGTGGCTTGTACCTACAACTGCCCAGTTGAACACTGGACATTTTGTTTTAGTTTTTACTCCACACTCTGGTTTCCATCTGTTTCTCTTGTTGTCAAGATCTTTGTTTTAGGGCGGTCTCTCTCTGTGTGTATGTGTGTGTGTGTGTGTGTGTGTGTGTGTGTGGTGTATATGGTATGTGTGTGTTTTGTTTTGTTTATGGAGGATGTTTCTTCTTTTCTTGAGCACGGATGTGTGTTTTTAATTCTTTTTTTAACTTAATGGTGTAAGAAAGAACTTAATATGTCTTTTTTACAATACATATACTGTTCCTTAAAATTTATGTTCACCATACTTATAAATTACTTTTTACTTCCTTATTTACAATGCGTTAGCATTTTTATGTTTATATTTTATTCTATCATATAGTTGTTTTATGATTAATTTAATTTTTATTTTTATAAAAGTGATGCATGTATATTATTTTAAAAGTCATGTAGTACTAAAAATTGTAATGAACCAGAATAGTTTTCCAACTTACAATGATTCCTATGCTCAAGACATCCACTCTCAATTCTTCTAGCTCTTTCTCCTAATATTTAACTTCACATTTCTAAAAATAACTGACACTACCTACCAGGTAACAATTACAGTTCTGAGTGCTGTTAACTCGTTTAATCAAAATAATTTTCTTATTTTAGGAGTATTCTATTGTAGTTTTATTCTACTAGACTAAAAGTTAATTCTTCTACATCCTATTATTTTCCCTTCCAAATATGTGTTTAAATGCAATCAATTTTAGTTTATTTTGCCCACGTAAATGATGAGCCCAATAGTATATAATGGCTGCTTCCCTGTTCTGCCCTTTTTTCTCCTGGAAATGACAATTGTTTTTTTTTTTTCTTATACATCTTAATATATGTTTGTGATTGATTTTTTCAAATTTTTCAATATAAATAAATACTTTTCTCAAAGATTTATGAAGAGCTGCTCTATACTTTCTAGAGAAACTACCCAGAATTTTCCTCTTGTGTGTTAATATGGACTTTTTTCTTTCTGGAAGATGGCACAGATGTCATTATATGATAATGTACCCCTTTTTTGGCCTATTCTCTTGATTTCATGTCTTTTTGTTGTTGATTATTTTTTGTTTTGTTGCTACATGCTTTCTGATAACTTTTAAAAACACTATGTGTTAGCTTTCGCATTTCTAACATGTCTTTATCCTACCTCTTCATGACTGACAGGCTAGAAATAGAATTCTAGACTTAACATTAGTGTCACTTAAAGATTTGAGTCATTGTTCCATGCTTTCAACATCTGGTACTTCTATTGATAATGCCAACTGGGTTGGTTTCTTTGTAGTACACCTAATTTAATCCATCTGGAGGCTTTTGTGATCTGCGTCTTAATCCTGTACTTCATTATATTCCAGGTATTCTGAACTTCTACTGTAATGTACTCTGATGCGAATTTTTTTTTTCTTGGGGCCTGGGGTAATTAGTAATGATTGTTCTGTGACTGTTATTGTTTTATTATCTGGGGCTGAGTTCATCGTAGTCTTCAGTTCTTTAAAAATATTTAGACTTATTTAAGGCCTAGCATATGTTCTATTTTGGTGAACATACAGCTACATTTGAAAATAATTTGTTGGGTGATGAATTGCAGAAATATCTATAAATATCAATTAGGTCCTGTTGATAGTGTCATTTTAGATCTGTAAATATATATATATATATATGGCCTTTTTCTAGTTGTTCTTTGAGGTTTGTGATTCGTATATCTTTCCCATTAATTCTGTCAATTTTTGCTACGAATTTTGAAGCCCTATTATTACAAGCATACACATTTATGATTGTTGTTTTTCTGTTATAAATTGTTCATGATTATCTTTGCTACATTCTTTACCTTAAAGGCTATTTGATTTGTTAATCCTAGAATCACTCAACCTTCCTATCCTTACTTTTGCATCTTTCCCCATCCACTTACTTTCAATCCATGTAGTTCAAGTGTTTCTTTACAGACTGTGTAGTATAGGATCTTATGTTTTTAAAAGTCAATGGTGATAACTTCTGCACCTTTATTGGGCAGCTCAGTTCTTTAACATTTTAATGTAACTAGTGATAGGGCTGAATTGAGTCTGTCCCATCTGACTTTTATTACTTTTCCTTCCTTCTTTTGGATTATTTGAACATTTACCTATTGGCTTTTTAGTGCTACCACTTTGCCTCATTTTGATTTATGCCCATGTGTCAATGCCTTCTGTATCAAAGTCCAACCAGGAGATAGAAACTATACCAGTTATTGCAGAGAGGCACTTTAACATAACACAATGTACCTAGGTAACTAAAAGAGTAAAAAGAGGACTTTAAGAGGTTATAAAATTAGGAAACACAGATCATGCTTCAGGAAAAGAGACCAGAGCTTCAGAGAGAAGAGATTGCAAATATTAAAACTTAGAAACTTAAAGGAGGAGTGCCATGGAGGTGATAGTCAGAGCTCTAAGGAGCAGGCAAGGCTTGGCTTGTGTTGGTCTCTGAGACAGAGAAAAGTTGGGACCCAGCCTCTGAAGAGGGAAGGCACATGTTGGCTGGCATATAGTGGTATATCAGGATGGGAAGAGGGAAAATTCAGAGAAGAAGTTCTACTAGCTGGAAAAACTAGATCATTCTAGTTTTTCTTTTCTAATTCAGCAATTTAGTTCCACTGGCTGCTACCAGCTACCAGAAGACACCGCCACTGGTGAGGTGATGAAGTGTTGCCAAGGAGCCACAAACAGACAGAGAGCCCATAGGAAGCAGCAAGGCAGCATAAGAGTAAGTGTCTTCTTCCTTGTCCAGACTTCCAGTTTTCCTCTAGTGCTCCCTGTGAGCAGACTGAGGAGTCAGTGAGCAATGTGAAAATGATGTTTGCAGACTTCCAGCCCAGCCTCACAAATAGGAGACTAAATGGGTGGGCTTGGAGCTGACAGGTAACAACGTAATAAAAGGTCTCCTATAGGACATCTTCACTTCTCTCTTTCATTAAAAGAAAATTCCTTCTGTTGGACCTGCTCATTCATTAAGCTTTCTCCTATCTTTCCTTTTCCTCTGAACTTC
The DNA here is from genome assembly GCF_000260355.1 of Condylura cristata. Taxonomy (NCBI): domain Eukaryota; kingdom Metazoa; phylum Chordata; class Mammalia; order Eulipotyphla; family Talpidae; genus Condylura; species Condylura cristata. Next base: position 53,797,052 of record NW_004567109.1, read on the forward strand.
TTTTATCTCGCTTATCTCTTTATGACTATAGACTATACCAAGAGTCTGTCAGAGGGGAGATAGAGGTGCTCAGAAATGCCTGCAGGATTAATGGTAGCATAAGAGAGTAAGTGATAAGTGCTGAATGAGCAGCGCAGACTCTAATTGCTACAGAGGCCTTGGGGAGGAGAGAGACTACCATGAATTTTGGTGGCCCCAAAGGCTTTGTGGATGAAATGGGTCTTGAGTTAAACTGTGATAAATGGAGAGAAGCACGAGGCATTCACAGTGAAGGGTCAGGTATGAACAGAGACTTGGGGATAGAAATGAGCTGGATGCCTTTGGGAGACAAGCATAGCTGGAGCAAAGACTTTCAGGAACCTGAGGTGAGTGTCTGAGGGCCTTCAATCTCTGGCTAAACTGCAGAATCATAAAGTAGCAAGTGGAACATTGTTTATAAGAGCTGAAGCAGAGACATTGATGGTGTTTTTGGCAAAAGCAAGTTGTGATGAAGACGGTGCTGAGTCAGTGCAGTACATGATGGTGGTGTGATATTTGTTTCATGGTTCTTACAGTTCTTATGTGCAGCTATTAGCAGAAATGAGGAAATTGGGAAAAGAAGTAAGTGTCAGAGTTGGAAGAGTGACCAAGTAGGTAAGAAATGGGCAGGGAACATTTTCTGGTCAATACAGAATGACCAGAGACATTTCCTGTCTCTACAAGGGTGTATGACAACTTCAAGAGGTAAGCAGGGCATTCGCTTAATGTAGTTAGAGGCAAACTGGATATTTGGGCCAGTCACTTAACACCACTCCTACTCTACTTCCTTCTGTTCAGGACATCAATCTATTCTTTATCTTGAAGGATGATCTTTCCTACCTCTGAAAAAGAGCATCTGCCTCTGCCTGAAACTGTGACAAGGCCTTGAATCTGTTTACTAGGTTTTAAAATGAGAATCCTCTCTCAGCCACCCCCATACACACACACTTTGTTATTGAATTGTGCTCTTTCTTCTTAAAGGAAACCTCTTTTACCAGGGAAAAACTCTTTCTGGAAAGTTCCAGAAATATATTGTGGAGAAAACAAAACTCATGGGGCTAAACAGGTGATGGGCATGTTGAAAATGCTCTTCTGTCTTGTTCAGCCACCGACTTAGGTACGCATCTTTGTGAAGACTGATTTCTGCATTGGTTTGAGGTTTGCTAAGGCATTTCTGTTGTTTTGAGGCATCATCCTGTTGACCTGAGGCTGGCTAAGCCAGCCTCACTCTGTAACTTACAACATAGCCAACCGCTTGGGCTGCCAGGCACGTTGGAGATCCTGTGGGTGCAACTCCACAGAGACCAAGGGCAAGATAATCAGTCCAAGGAGACAGTTAATTTTAGTACAAAAGAGGTTCGATGTGATTTATTTCCAACACCAATGAACCAAAAGAGCTAACAATCATTGGAACAAAACACAAAACCATCAAATACTCCAGGTAAAAATGGCTGGTGTCAGCTGAGACCTGCCTGGTTGTTAGCCAGGAGAGAGACTTCAGGTTGCTCCAGAGCCAACGTGGAAGACATTTTCAGGTTGTCTTTGGAGGAAAAAGAGAGTTTGAATCATCAAAGAGTCAGAGAAATGGATTTGGAGACAGGAAAGAGAATAGAGGAAGAAAAGAAGGCAGGAGAGGACAGGAGGGTTTTTAGAGGAGTATCATAGCTCATCCGTCATTTCGTTCATCATCATTATCTTCAGAAAGCATAATGCTGGGACAAGATCCATGCGACTTGTGCTGCCTCTTAATCATCCCCTTTCAGCTGCTGCAGGAGGATCCTCTCCTTGGTTCTGCTTGCAGAGTGGAGCTGAGGTCAGTGTGCCAGTCGCCAGGCCCAGCCAAGTTTCCTCTCTGCATCTTCGCCTCCCGGCTGGGCCCTCAACAGTAGGTTGCATTTCATGTGGGCCGCATGTCCCCTTGCACTCAAACAAAGCATCAGGGCGTGTCAAAGGCCATTGCTTATAGTCCCACTGTTGCTTTTTTCAACTCTGCAAAATAGCTTAAATAGCTCCTATTCTGCTGCGGCAGCTCACAGCATCTGAATACAGGGGCTTGGAGGAAGACCTGTAAAACCCTTGCCACTGGTGGGTAAGGGTTCCGACGGGGATGTACAAGGGCCTAAATCCTTATTTTAATGAAGAAAAAAGCTTTAGGACCTCCCTGTTCTTTCCAGCTCATTATTTACCAGAACACTTTGGGTCCTGAATCCTGTCCCCTCTATTTAATCACCCTGTCCTCTGCAGTCACTATATCATGCACATACTTACAAGTGCATGTTATTGCCTTCACATAGAATATATTATGCTTCCCTCATTTTGGGGAACTAGGACAATGGCTTAATTATCTGTGATTCTCCTGTACCTAGATCAGCACTTGGTGTTTATATATTGAGGGAGCAAGTGAATGAAAGAATGAAAGCCACTTATATTGAGTGAATAGTAATTAAATTGGGAACGAAGCAGTATACATCTATCCCTGACAAATAAGAAGAGGAATGTTGTGAGACTCGTATTTGTGAGAAGAAAATCTAAGAACATCTCTCATCATACTTAAAGACTCTGGGGGTGTTGCTCGGCTCCAAGAATGGGATTCAGGGATGGAGTGGTATTTAGATCTGAGCTCACATGTATCTGTCTCCTGTATGGTTTACAACAAGGATTCATAGCTCCCTTTCTACCTCAAGACACCCCTTCCCTTTTTTTAACTTTTTCTTATCACTTCTACTGACAGGGATCTTAGGGTACTCCAGCTGTTTTCAGTTCAAATAGGCTGCCTTGTTTTCAGACCAGGTATCTAATTACAGGATTCAGAAAATATATCTCCACCTTCATAATATTTCTTTAGGTGTGTGAGCTTAGATTAGTGGGCTACATACTTAAGGGAAAAGCTGATTTAAGGATATATCAAGGTGTATTTGTCAAATAGGAGGGCATCTAGATGTATGGTAGTAGTTGGAAAGGGACTGAATAGTCCCACTCCTCCCATAGGTATCTCTGAATCCCTGGTTACTAGTGAATTATCGTTAAAAGTCTGGCTAGGTGTGTTCAGCCTTTTTTGTGTTCTATTAAAGTCTCAGGCCTGTAACCAATACTCTTTCTGCCTACCCTTTGCTTTTGGCTACAAAGCTGGAGAGCAAAGCTGGCATCTTGAGGGGAGTTTCTGTGTATGAATGTCCACATCCTTCATTCATGTCCTTCAAGGGTTTCCTTTAACATTTTCTGATTGTGTTTCTGAGTACATGGTGTCAACAGCTCTCAGAACTGTTAAGTTTTCTATTTATCCTCAGGCCAGGAAAAGGCACAGATCACTGCAGTGTAAAATTACCACTGGTTTTGACAGTGACCTGGAAGAACTATGGAATAAGAAATTTAGCCTCAAGAGCTGAGGTCCAGCCCCAGACCCATCTTTACCAAGAAGTTCTGCTCAATTATTCAGGCTACAAGAAGTTTTGCTAGTCCTGGAAATATTGAACTCATCAAACTTAAGTTGGGTATTGTTGACATGTCTTGATGAATGGCCAGTTTTGGACACTAAGTACCATATTCTTTATTTCCTCCTTTGTTCCATTCCCAGGCAACTTAATTTTGAAATGTAAGAACAAATTTGGAATTTTTCTTTTAATTCTTTTGTAGAAGCTCTCCAGATCAACACAAGTTCTTCTGAAGTCTTAAAAATGTTAGTTGGAATAGTAACAAGTTGCAGTATATGCTGGAAACAAAGAAAAGGACTTAGTTATTTGGAACTGCCCTGGCCTAATCTGTAGAGGAAGGATGTAATATGGTTGAGAGTTAAAGCTTCAGAGTTGGACCACCTGGCTTGAATCCCTAGTGCTGTGACTTCCTAGCTATGAATCTGTGGTCAAGTTATGCTTTATGTACTTCAGTTTCATCACAGAGGAGCTAGTAAAATCTTAGCTACTAGAGTTGCTGTGAGTGAATGGGAATTAAACACTTAGAAAAGTGCCTGGCACATAGCAGGTTCTCGACAAACTAGCTACTATTTTAAGTAGATAATAACTTAGGAGTGTTGCAGATGGATTGTGAATATAGTGCTCTGGACATTACAGATAGGCGGAAAAAGAAATGGTGTAAATAAGTTTAATGAGGTTAAAGTTTTTTTTTTTTCATTTTATAACAGTTTATTTTAACTTTTTACATTTTTTTAAAAGTTGTTTTAATTAGGGAACAATTTTTACATGTGTCCTAAGTTTATCAGGCATCCTTTAAGGCAGATTACTCTTTAATTGACCCTAAGCCTTCTATACCAATTTCTTAGTGTTCAGACACTGTTCATTGGTTAATTTTCAAAGGTAGCCTGTCATTTTGCTTCCAAGGGCCATTTTCACTTCTTCAGATATAACTTGGGCACTTGTTATTTGTTTCCTGGCTGCAGGAGAAACACATAAAGATCTCCAGGTCTCTGCTGACCTACCTTTGGAAGATAGGAGTCTCAGAATCCCCAAGATTCTTTTCTAAAATCCTTCCCACAAAAATGTTTCCTTAATTTCCATTCTCAGGGCCCTTTTATATCTTCAATATGAATGACAGATTTCAAGGATCATGCAATTGGTTCTTGTGTATTTCTCTTTTTGGAAATTCTGCATATGGTCTAGCACTTCCTTTGGAATCCAGCATCAGTTGCATCTTGTGGCATCAGTCAAAACTTCCAATCTCACATTCTGTTACATTTATAATCCCATCCTTTGTACCTCCTCATGGCACAGTGGATACAGAACGTTTATAACTCCCCAAGTGTCAATGTTGAACCAACAGAGTGAAGGGTAGGTGAGAAAGGAAATGATCATTTATTGAGTTAAGTAAATTGCTCAAGACTCACATAATCAGAAAATGGAAGATCCAGAATTATTCTTCACATCTCTATGTTCTAAAACCCAGGTTCATTTCCTATATGACAAGGTTTTTAGAGAAAATCTAGCCAAGGAAATGCTTCTGTACAATCTTGAGTAAACTCATGCAAGCTCTTTTGATTATATTCATCATTCTCTTAAAATACATTGAAATAATTTTGAGTTTTTAGAAAATCTAAAAAAAAACCCCAACAATTTTGGCATTTTATTTCCTCCTCATCCAGTCTCTTTCTTCTACCTCATGAATGAGGATTGGATCACTTCCACTTTATAGTTTTTGAGGACTTAAAAAGAAGTATTTAATTATGAATTAAGCATTACTCCCAAGAGGATGTGCTTATAACTTTTTAATAATTATTTGAATTCCATACTCCAAATTTATTTTTTAAGATAAAATTATGTTAATGCACATTTATGATTTATTTTTCCCTCATGTCAATGACAGTTAAGAAACCATAACATGGTTTCTGCTTCTTAACTCTTAACAGGGAAGAAAAACAAAACCACCAGATCTTCAAAACTGACTTTTGTCCATACCTAGACACATGTATGAAACTTTAGAACACCAAGGAAAAGAAAAACTCTTAAGAGATTCAATGCTGGTTACTTTTTGGGAAATAGGGATCGGAATGGCTTTTGACTTCTCGTTGGCAATGCTGAATGTTTGAAGGCAATAGAAAAATATCTTTGATGTTCTGAGGGAAAATCATTTTGATCCTGGAATTCTATATCCAGCCAAAGCACTGGTCAAGTAGAGAGGAGAAAAACATGTCAATTTGTAAGAAATTACAATTTATATATCTGAAGAAGGTAATAGAGCTCTAGCAAAATGGAAAACATCATGAAGGAAAGCACAGGATTCAGGAAATAATAGTTCCATCTAGATCAGGGAAGGAAGTACTTGGTGGGAGCTGGAAGCAGCTAATGGAGCTGCTGCTTAATGGAGCAGAAATTCAGGGACAGCCAGGGGGACTTCTCAGAAAAGAATGAGATTCCTCCATGAGTAAAAATACTTATAAATTATAATCATATAAACCCTGTTTATAGGTTGAAGGTTATTAATTATTAGAGTCAATCCCTAGCCAAACCCATAGAGGATTTAATTGTGATTACAGAAATAACATAATATTATCAATTTTAACAGCATAAATGTATAAACAGATTTGACAGGTACTGGGATGTGAAATGGAGACAAGGAGGTTGGAGAAAGGGGAAGATCGAGCCAAAAATATTCTTATTAAATATATATTAAGTTGCTGAAACAAGAGACACTGGCTTTATTATTTAACACTACACGTGTAACCAATGGAAGACATCAGCTATAAGAATTAGCCACTGGGAAGAGGAAGAAAAGTAAAATGGGAGGGAGAAATGTGAAGGATTTGAATATCATTCATACCAGGGAATGAAAAGTTATTGTGTAAACTTGGTAAAAAAGAGGAGTAGAGACATAACCCTGTTAGAATTCAAAAGGTAAACAGCAGCATATATAAAGCAAATAGATGAACGCTCATAAATTATTAAAACTTATTACCTATGGGTGAGGTGCTGCTCATGGGGATGAAAAAAGTAAGAGATTATGACTTTACGGTGAGCTTTTATCTTACCATGTACATGTAGTACTTTGAACATACTAGATATATTTTAAGCAGTCCATGTGAAACCACTTTAGTCAGTTGGTTATTTGAACATTTCAGTGTGTCCTGCTCACAGTTACAGGGTGAAAGTAATTTAAAAAAAGAAAACTTGTTCCCTCCCTCTCACATAGGTAGAAGGTAAGTAGGGGTGGTCATCAGAAAGGTCTTCTCAGCCAGGGATCAGAATATACCGCGTTGTGCAGGATGGTCTCAACATGTAAATGAAATTCTTTGCCAATTATATAACCGCATATGTTCGAAGAGGCCAAGTCTAGAACAGCAGGTGAGAAAGGGAGTGGCTTCGAGCAAACCAAGCACTGTGGCCATTTCCTGTTGTCATCTTTATGATGGTCAGGAGAGAAAAGCCAGAAGTATTTACCAGCTGGTTAACCCAGCCTGAAACGCTATTGAATGTGGGCCAGGCTAGCCAGGAACTATCTGGATGAAACTTGATTGGAGTCCAGGCAACGAGGAATGGAAACTTATGTTTCTTCCCAGCTGAGAACTTTTGATTCTCAAGCACCATTTCCATTTTGCCTTCTCATGCACGTACCACCAATTTTACCAGTTGCTTCTGTAATTGCTTTGCTACTGGAAGGAACTTCTAGAATATTGGACTTTCTCTCTAGATTATACATTGCCCCAAAGAATGTGTTAGTCATGGCTGCAGCAATAGTCTCAGGGCAGACAGCCAACTTGCTTCGGATGACAACATGTAGTAGAGTCATCACAATATCCTAACTTCTGAGCATAGGCATAGCACTACCTTGGCCCTGAAAGGATGTCTGGCAGCTTCTGGGATAGATAAGCAGGGCATTTGCCTCATAGCTAATAGAAGACTATTGGCTGGAAAGCATCTCCCCTTTGCTCTTTCTGTTTGCTCATACCTGGGTGAAATGTTGCTCATAATTGGATCTCTAACTTGGGCAGCCTAAAGCAAGTTTTGCCCTGATGACTTTTATAGACACTCATGTTTACTTTGTGGAAGTGGAAGCAGCAATAAGAATTAAAGGAATTTAGAGGTTTGAGCGGTTGTTTAAATTTCTTTTATAGAATGCATTTGCAGGAGATTAATGTTTAGGGGTGCCTAGGACACTCAGGAAGCCTAAAATGCTCTATGCTATGTTGAAATGGGGAATTTTCAAATGAACCCAGAGCTTCTGCACCCTTTGAAGCCATTCTGAGACCTTCTTTGAAAGAACATTTGACCACTGTAAACATACTATGTGTCTTCCATTATTTGTGAGGTTGGTTCCAACACTATGTCACAGTGTGGTTTTGGGGGCACACAATACAGGAGAGTATGTATGGATTCAAGGATCACTTACCCAAACTAATCAAAGGGGAATTTAGTTCTATGGTCTGTTTAGTTTGGTAATAAAAGAAACTGTGTTCTTCCAATCCATCAAGTTCCTGGTTTTTGGAAATTTTCCCTCAAGTTTTTGGCAGGATACATCCAAGACTTGGAACTGTAATTCTCCAGTTATAAGGCGGTTCCTTATAGAGGGTCTTGGTTGGTTGTCTCGTCCATGTGACACCTTTTGAATTCTGCATTTTCATTATATGTCATTCACTGTATGTCACCATCTTCATCATATGTCACCATTTTCCCAAATACTGATTAATTTTCTTTCATTCTGGCAGAGTGGAGCTTGAAGATGGGGTGGTGAATCACTACCAAGAGTCAATGTGGCCTGAGTACCAGGCCACATTTGTTTATTACTTTGTGGTGAGCCCTGCTGTAGAAATCCTTCTGTGCCCTCCGGGAGACTTGGCACCAAGCAAGGTAGAGGTTTTCAAGCTCTCCAGCAGCAGAGACCCAGACTGTCACTGGGGAAGCTGCACCTGGACTGGACCCATTTGTACCGATGGTACGGGGTCCTGCACCATCCACGCAGCCCTAAAAATAGCTCTCAATTAACATTGCATTTCAAGAATTGGAAAATTTCCCAGAAGTCCATTCTTTTTTCCTTTTCTATTTCATTACATTTTGCAGTAATAATACACAAGCCTGCAGAAAACATGACGGGTAATGAAAAAATGTAATTAATATAAGCAGTGTAAAGCATGTTTTTTTTTTTCTCTGTTGTCCTTGCAGAAAATTGCTGCTTTAAAGCAAGCAGGATGTGAAAATGCATAAAACCCCCCTTTAATCTGCTGTGGTTTGTAAATATCTTATGCAAAACAGTTAAGTCAACTGTCAGATTTTTTTCAACATTAAGTCACATATTCTTGTAAAACATTTTTTTTTTCTTCCTGTAGGACAAATTGAGTGATTTGGATAACTATTTTTGAGGAGGGAGGGATGGAGGTAATGGTGAGGATTTTCAACAATAAACCTTAAAACAGGAAGCACCTGCTTCTTGGATGATTGGTCTGTTCATCGGATTCATCTGAACAGCATTAAGTGTGTGTGTCCTCTTGGTGCTCTTGATTTTGGTATAGTACTTGGGAAAGGTAAACAACTTTGCTACTAGTTCACCTCACCTCACTGATTGAAATAAAGTGATAAGGAGACCAAGATCTGTGGAAGTTGCCAGCATTCCTCAGACCTCTGCAATGTACTTCTCTGTGCCACTAGCAATACCGAGAGGTATGTGACTAGATAATCACAAGAGAATTTCAAAGCTAAAGTGCAAAACATTATTTTCCAACCATCTTCTGAGGCCCGACAGGAAAAAGCCTGTGGTTTGTTTTCCATTTGCTTTTTTCCTTTGTCCTTTTTTATTTCTTCTAAACTATAGCTGACACACATTATTGGTTACTATTGATTTCCATCTTGTTCAGGGTTGTAAACGTTTCCCCGTGGCCCAGTGTGTGTGAACTTTTAGATTTCACTAGGAATGGCTAGCCTTCACTCTCTGCTCCATAGGCACCCCTGGTGAAGGTGGGTCCCCTCACCACCCCCACCCACCCTCTGAGAAGGGTTGCTTCTCTCCTGTGGCATTCTGGGCAGCCATTGGGAGTCCCAGATGTAAGAAATGAAATAATCCACGCTCATACAGTCACAGAGTGCCCATCTGGCACCCAGGAACCTTGCGTGAAAGAAGCACACAGGCGTGAGCTCACTTTTGTTATGGCATTTCATAAACAGAGCTGCGGCCAGCTGGAGGACAAGAACCTCAGGATGATAACAGTCATTTTCCACTTCCCTCCCTTTCGCCCCGCAAGCACACACACCACAACATACACATACCACACACACACACAGCACCACAAACACACACCATATACATACCATGCACATACCACAAACACATCCACAACATACACATACCACACACAACACCACAAATACATGCACACAGAGACCACACAACATACACATATCACATACACACAGCACCACAAACACATGCACACACACACACCACACAAAATACACATACCACAAACGCACATGCCAGAATATACACATAACCCCCTACCAAAACCAAAACATACACATACCACACATACACAGCACACCGGACACATACCACACACACACACACACACACACACCAGACACATACACACACACACGAGACACATACCACACAAACACCAAAAACACATACACAACATATATACACACAAGGTATACACCTCTCTCACACACCACACCACAGCACACACTCACACATATCACAGTCTTAACCTTGCTAAAACATAGGGGCCAGGTTGAAAATAAAAATAGTGAGAGCCCTCCTCCAAGAGGCAACATTTTTTTCCAGTGTGTCTGAAAGAGAAATTTCCATTAACAGCTAAATCCCTTCCCACCACCTCGCTGTCCACAACATTGTTTTTATGCCCTCCTTTCTAGGACTCATAGGCGATAGAGTGAAATGTGACCATTCGAATCTTGGTTAACTCACTTCTTGTACATCACCCTAAAAATAAGGAAAAGCAGCAGCGGGAGGGATTTCATAAATCACAAAACTACTGCACTGCTTTCCAGTCCTGAAACCAAATTCACAGGAGAGTCTAATAAATGACCTCGATGCTGTTTTTTTAGTTTCCTTTTAAGTGTTTGTGCCAAACTAGGAGCAACAGAAGCCCGATAAAGGAGGTGTGGGTTAGAGAACACCTCAGGCTGTGTGTGTGTGTGTGTGTGTGTGTGTGAGAATGAAGAGGGGGTGACAGTCCCCACAAATGCTTGCTGCTGACATACAACCCTAAGTTATAATTAAAGAGCAAGGCTGATGTGTCAGCTCAGCCTGCTGGGGCAGGGTGTAATTGTTAAACCAGCTCCTTGTTTAATCTAGGACTCTAACTCTATTCTCCTTTAAAAGCACAGGCTTCTAAGAGACGTCGTGCCCCCAAATAAGAGCGAGCCCCCTAATGGGGTGGGTCACTCAGGACTCCATGAAGTAGCCAAGCACAGGGATGGCGCGTAAATGAAAGAGTGGTTAAGCCATATGCTCATTTGTATTATCCTGGTATTAAAATGAGGGAAAAAATAACCTAAGACATTTCACTTGATGTTGTTCTGAACTGTAATAAAAAAACATCAGGTTGCATTACCCTTTCCAAATATCACATTCGGCTCTCTCAGCAATTCCAGCCTTCCAAGGAGACATTTTCAAAGTGGCTAGATTTTTCGGTCCCAGAGAGGAGAACAATCACTGCAACACAGGCAGACCCATCCCTGGACGCTGCTGACCAAAGGCACGCAGGAGAAATGTGTGGCTGGAAGTAGTCCCAACAGAGTAGGGGTTTCTGGACTCAGGGACATTAGAGAGGGAAAAAAATAACAAATAGATTTCTCCTCTGGGTATTCCCTTGCTCCTCTCTTGCTTCCCAGGGAAGGGAATCTGCTTGTTTGCGAAGCCAAAGCATCAAGTGAGTAGCACAATGTGATGTTTGTAAATATGATAAACCATTACAATATTACAGCTTTTCATTTGGAAAGCCATTTAGGCAAGAAATGATTACTGACCCATGATATGTAAATGACGGAAATGCAGAAATTAGTATTTGGGTCAACTCGTGTATTTTTCAACCATGAAATGAAAATCTCAGTGTTCACATTCCAATTCATACATGAAAGCATCACGGTGCTATTAGTTGACTATTGTGTTAATTTATTATCGTCCTAATGTTTTCATAGCCACATGAAGTTATATCTTTACTTGCAATGCGCTGATGTTGCAGCTGACAGAGGGTGCATGTTACTCTGGGCCAGCTGGTTTCCTGAGGGAATTCTACTTTGAGCAGAGAAGTGATTCTGACGTGAAGCTACGAATTTCCTCCCCCAAATATTTCAAGTACAGAATCAGTCTATCACTTCCCTTTCTTTGGCGTTCATAAAACCACAAGAATGTGTTGGACAATTATGCTACTGTGACAAGTTCCTAGATGCCACTAGAGACACAAAAAAATCCCCCAGGGGACCTCTATGTTAAGTTTGAAGCAAAAGAGACTAACTATGAAAATGGTGTAAGAATTCAGAAGGGAAATATAAACAGGCTTCTTGGAGGAAGGGGTATTTAAGTTGGTTCTGAAGGACTGTTAGAATTTATTTATTTATCTATGCATACAAGAACTGCAGTACAGGCCAGAGGTGCTGGTGAGAGGATTCACAGTAGGCAGAGTGGGGAGCAGAACAGGCAGATGTACAGGCAGATACATAGCTGAGGGGAACAGCAGGTGAGACAGAAGAGGCCTGTTGTGCTAGTGGGTCACCTCCCTGGTTGGGGATCGAACTTATGCTGCTGTGGCTGCAGATAGCTTTAACCCCTTGTGCCACCAGGGAGGGCCCAGGACTGTTAGAATTTAAAGGTGAAAGGAAGGAGAAAGGCACTCTAGGTAGAGGACAAGAGAAAACAGAAGGTGGTTATGGAAAGGCAAAGTGTGCAGGAGGGATATAGAGGTGTCAGGTTACAACTGAAGTCACAGAAGTTGGGAGACTGAAGACCACTCAGGGTTCTTCCACAGCAAGGATGATTGGAAAACAGCATCGCTGATGTGGATTATGTAGAATGGCAGCAGGGGAGTGAGATGATGAGGCGAGAAGGCCGGCTGGGAGGTAGGAATAGCTAACTCAAGGTTCAAGAAAGAGAGTTTGAAGTTGGATGTGTTGTCATATGTATTAGGAGATTATGGGAGGAAAGATTGTCTGGGAGTGGAAATGGAAGTGTTAAGAGATGAGTTTCCATATTGTCCACAGAGGGATAAATTTATTGTCAACCTTTAAGTTTGATGGTTCTAACTTACGCAGAGAGTAAGTGGAGTAAGGGAATGTGGATGGTTTAGCCTTTTAATCTAATTCATTGGCTAGAGGCGATGTTCTGGTATTTCCACTGTATAAGTAAAACTCCCTTTTTTGTTTTTTTTTAAGATTTATTTTTTGTGCATACAGAACTGGGGTACAGGCCAGAAGCTCAGGGGCATTGAAAGAACTTCACCATAGACAGAGTGGGGAGCAGAACAGGCAGATTGATGAAGTACACTGCTGAGGGGAGTAGTGGGCGGGTCAGGAAAAGGTCTGCCACCCCAGGCAGGAATTGAACTCATGCAGAAGTGGCTTTAGCTTCTCAGTGCTGCGCCACCAGGGAGGGCCCACAACTCCTTTTAAGCTCAGGGCATCACAGCCTTGAGACTGGGTAGTGCTGAGATCTTTGGCTTCATTCCACCTTTATCTTTGGGTCTGACTGTGCAAACAATTTATTTATTTGTTTGTTTATTTTTTTCCAGTCCTCAGTCCCTTTCATAACTTCATTTTTTTTTTAACCAAAGAAAAATTTTTTAGTAAAATAAATTGAGGGCCAACATCATCACATAGTCTTCCTTGATGATTTTTCTCCCTGAAAAAATTCAACAGAGGCTTTGTGCTAACACTTTAAAGACAGACACTTAGTCAAATCATTTCCTTGAGGATCTTATGGTCAGAAGGGGTGTTCTAACAGCCAGATAGAGAATCTGAGAGCAGGACATGAAATAGATGGGTTAGACCATTTTTTTTTTTTTAATGTGTAGAAGAACTGGGGTATAGCCTGTGGTATGGGAGGCAGTGTGAGAGGATTCACCAGAGAGAGAGTGGGAAGCAGAACAGGCAGATCTACTGAAATACACTACTAAGGGGAGCAGTAGGAGAGACAGGAGAGGTCTGCTGTGCATGTGGGTCAGCTCCCTGGCTACGATCAAACTCAGACTCAGGCTTTAGTGGTGACGGTGCTGAGGCTTAACCCCTAGGCCACCAGGGAGGCCCAGACCAATAGTATTTAATGAAGGTAGTTCTGCCACTATAGGGTGTTTTGGAAAATTCTGGCAACATTTTTCTGATGTCACAAAATTGGGTAGGAGCCAAGGGGCATTAATACTTTCTGTTGACAGTGTTCACATGACAGTCCCGCACAGTGACTCCTACAGCATCCCACATGACTTTTGAATGTTCTGCCAGACATCCATGTAGGTAAACCTGTTTATAATTAGCTAAGCTGAAAGCCTAACTCCAATTTACATATTTTGCAGCCCTATTTGAATACACACTAAATTTTCCATGAATTTACAACTACCAAATATCTTAAGGGGAGATTATGTTTTGTTTTGCTTAGTACTTTGCCAAGAGTTGGACACTGTGACCGTCACATGCTGGCCGCAGTGCTGCTATGACACTTAAGTGACATTTGTGGCTGTGACTCCACACAAAGATGCAGGCACTTGATGAATTCTTCATGCTTCCCATATGTATACACTTAAGTACATATTGTTTTATTAGGAATTACTTTCCTTTTTTTTCTCCTTTATTTTATATTTAAGGTATTTTATTGATGTTTTAAAAATATGTGTCTAGCAATATATTATATAATGTATTATATAATACATATATACATATGTTCTGTGAATTTTATTTCAGGATAATAAATGGGGGGGCTTGTAAAATATTTGTCATAAGAAGGAGATTTTGGATGTGATTGATAGAGTGGGAACCACAGAGTTTGAAACACTAAGTAAGAAACTAAGATGACTCTTAGGCATGACCACCTTTTATCTATTTATAAAATGCTGGATCAGTCAATCTTTACTGAACACAGAGGTTCAGACATCAGATGAACATGAGGAAGAAAAGAAAAAGTATAAGTCACAGCTTTTCTTCCAAATTTCATTATTTTAGACCTTGGCTGAATCTGGCTTGGCAGTTTACCACAGAGTGGGAGGGCCAGAAGAGAACAAATAAAGCATAATGGGCGTGACAGTCTTGCAAGTAATTATAAATATGGTTCAAGATGAATGGTCTAATAATGGGAACCTAAAGCACATTCCTGGAAGGTTCAGCAGGCAGGAGGCCCTCAGTGTTTGGAGCCAGTGGGTACACCAGTCTGGGGATGAGGGATGAGACACAACCCTTTATCGTGGGGTCAGGCAAGAGCAAAGCTCCTTCTTGATGACCAAAACTGACCTAAAAACAAGGGAACAAAACTGAAAACCAGACACTAAGACATGGGAAAAGGTGGGACCTGAGACTCCTAGGCAACAGGCCAGAACTCAGGTCAGGGGCTGCAGGTCAATTAGACCATCAGTGAGAGGGTCTCCTGGAGTCATGGATTCAGGGTGATAACAGCTTCTTGTTTTTTGCTACAAGTGCTGTGGATGTCAGCTACTATGGAAGGTAGAAGCCATGTTGACCTGATACTTGAGCAATTTTATTATCTAATTGGAGTAAAGAGTATACACACATAACAAATGAGTCAGCTGCACAGTCCTTAACAGAGAATATCTGAAAACCCTGCAATGCTCCCCTTGGGGCATGAGACTACAAGAGACTAGAGAGTCCTAGGGCTCGAAGTGATTAATGAAGGTTTCATGGAAGAGCAAGAGCTGGAGCTGATCCTGAACAGTAGACACACTGAAGAGTTGAGTTCAATCAACAAAGACTTCAGACATCCTTGCTGTGACATAGGTGCCCATAATAAAGAGGTGACTAAGAGAGAGACACTCATCTTGGTGACCTGGAGATTATAGGCTAATATGAGTTTCAGCAAGGCGAGCAATCTAGAATGGGACTTTCTGCCCAGGACTTGAGGGAGTTCCCAGGTCCATGAAGCACACCGAGGGCTGTTGTTAAGGAGGTGCTGTGCTTGCTGCCTGAGAAACTGCTAATCCCAGTATTAATTACACAGCGTTTATGTTCCACCTGCTTTAAAGCTTAATCCTAAAGGAAACTAAATGTTTAAGGAAACTTTTAGAGTTAGGGGTTGCAAAAATTTTCCTTAAAGTTTCAGAGACTAACTATAGTAGGCTTCGCAGGTGTGGCATAAAATACTATTCTTGTTTTGATTTTTTCCAACCATCTAAAAATGTAAAGCCCACTTTGAGCTCACAGGCTTGCAGGCTGCTGTTTGCTGACCTGTGGTCTACAGGATTCCTTTTGTCAAGAGACCAAATAAGGCATTTGAGTGCATGGATGGATGGTAGGTAATATTTGTTATAAGTAATATTTATAGAACACTAAACATTGTCTGATGCTTTTCCTCAAAAAATGCAATGACAGTGGGTTGCTGCCTACTACCATTATTCCTCACGATATGGATAAGCAGGTTGAAGTTGCATTGTGTCACAGAGCCACGAACCCAAAGGGGTCCTGGCTCTCAGTCTTCTGGCTCAGAGCTTGCCCTTACCCAAGGCTGCTTTGAACTGGCTCTACCACTAAATGACTCAACTTTCACAGGAAAACCTAGTTTTGAGTTCGAATGTGTTTTGAAATTAAAGGCTCACATGTAAAAAACAAGCAAACAGACGTTGGATATGGTCTGAATTACATGAGTGCTTTTATGAGGGAGGATTAGTTAGACTGTTCTAGGTCCAGGCACTGCTGTAACGGATGGGTACACACCACTAAGTTGCACAGACACAATCCCTGCCTTAGGAGTTTACATTTCAATGAAAATCATTTTAAAGATACCCACACAATAGTAGGAGTATCTTTAAACTACTAAAAGCAACTTTAGTAAGTTGCTACTAAAAGCAACTATCCACATACTGGGTATTGTATTTGGAGTTACACATGTTTTATCTCTAATCTTTACAACAGTGTTGGATAGTGTGTCTTATTTTTCTTTTATAAATATCCTAGTCACAATAGCTAACCTATAGGACTTGCTCTGTTCTAGGAAAGAAATGCTCACAGCAAGCAGGTGGTAGCCAAGGGGTACTGGCAAGTTTTTTGCACACCCCAGAATGGAGGGTCTTCCACTCAGCGCTGAAGAACGCCCTGGGTCATGACCCATGGACTGCACCAACAAACTTCTACTTTTCTGTGCCTGGTGGATTTAAATCAGATTCCTTCCTCTTCGTAGGCTGTCATTTATGAGCGACAGCAGCCAGAGAGCCCTAATTCATTAGTGTCGTGATGATTGCTGAGATGGTACTTCCGGTGCCATATAATGCTATTTTGTAAAGCTTATGACTCTGAAGTAATTGCCTCCTCGGTTACGATTTCATCAAGGCTCAAATGCTGTTGTTGACATGCATGTGGGGCAATTTTGAGGCGGAGGCATCCAATTTAAGGTTTCAGGGGACACTGAGTTTCCTTTTAAAACCGTTAAAGAAAGAAAAGGGAGATGGAAGCCCACATGGGTTGGAGTTCCCAATTTTGGGGGTACAGATTCTGTCTTTATTTGTAAAGCAAAATAAAGTCATTGAAAACTCTCTAGTTATCACTAACATTATTATCTAACTTATATGAAGGTAACAGAATTTCAGGTTCAGAATCAAAGGACTCGCCTTAGCTTCTCAGCTTTTTTCAGTCATTGAGAATTACCTGAGCTTAAAAATGAAGGGGGATCTCGGAAGGCTTAATTTTAAGTTTTCCAAGTTTTCTGTGATTGAGACTTTGGCAGAAACTAGATTTTTTGGCATTGAAAGAATGCTAAATAATGAGTAAACAGCCTTCCTTATAAATACATTTATCTGAAGAACTTCATTATTACATAAATTACTTTTTCAAAATTAACTTTTTTTTTTAAAGATGGAACTCCTGTTTTCAATGTGCCATTAGGAAAGCTCAGTGATCACATATAATAACAATGCATTAAAAGCCATACAGAAAAGAGCCCATTTAAAAAAACCCATAACTCAACAGACTAAAAAACTGACAGACTAGCCATTCATGCAAATTAGCTAGCTCACATTTATCAGAGAAAATATTTCATAGCATTAACAACACTGTCATTTGAGAAAAATTAAATGGGGCCCAGAAACACACATTTATTTTTACTGCATTCATTATTCATTTACTTGTTTCACTCCTTTTTTTTTTTTTTTTCGAATTGTAAGTTTGAATTTAAAGTTCAGTAGAAGAAGCAGATGATTTTCCCATTTTAGTGACCCTGTGGTTAACAGCAATAAAGCAACAGGAACAAATCTGGCTTGAAACGTGTCCAAACCCACATCTCCCAGTGTGCACAAAAGGCAAAAAGTAAGATGTGCAGCGGATATTAACATGAGTAATCTTGGAAATCTAAATATTAAACATATGTCAAAGATTATCAAATGCACATCCACATGTCTTATAGAGATGTCTTTCATCCAAGGAGCTCCATGTGCAGAGGCCATTGTGTGGGGGCCAGTTTGCTGGCCCCCAGGGCTTGTCACAGCTTGGCATTTCCAGGGACGACAGCACAGATTTTTAGATGGGCGTTTGCAAAGTAATAACTCCTCAGCTCCCACACCTTCCTGGAAGACAGTCTTATTAAACTCTACCCCACCTGGAGATAATGTTATTTAAATCCAAGTTATTAAGTCATTTGTCCAGTGGGCTGCCCAGTTTGGATAATTTCCTGGTGTCTTTGATTTTTGTTCTTGTGCCAAAGTCACCAGAACCTATGGCCTACTGTGTCTACAGGGCTCTTATCACAATCCAGAGAAGACTGTTCCAGAGGAGACATTGAGAAGTAGTATTGCATTATCTCTTGGGCTTTGTATGCAGACTGGGACTTAATTCCTCCAATTCATTCATAAAATGTGCTGATAATACTTGGCATCTTTGTCCCTCCAAACTTGTTCTGTGGGGTAACTGAAGTTATATTTTGGAAATTCTTAGTTTCTCCTAAAAGTGTGTAATATTATCATGCAGAGCCAGCCTGATTTTTTTCTTTGTTTATATTGGCTGTTGAACAATATTACTAAAAAAAATTCTTAGTGCAGTATGACCTTACTTGGTCTTAGGCTCACTTTTGTCATCTGTCAATTGAGAAAGAAAAGCTGACTCTCAAGATTTAACAATGAGATCATGTTTAGGAGACTTTGTAACCCTAATGCTTTAGATAAATGTGGAATATTGTTATTACCACGAAGGCACATCTACCGGAGAGTAGATCTTCCGTGATAGAGACCCTGCACCAAAATGCTATTTTATTTCCACATCCATTCATCCTTGGTACATGCCACAGCTTTGTAAACTTTGTAGTCTTCATTGTGAGCTGGGTTGACCTGTGTGTATCTGTACTCTACCTGTCCCAGGTAGCAGCAGGTTGCGTGAGACAGACTACATACATACCTTTCTGCTGCCACCCATCAGGATTCTTGCAGGGTGGAAAGACAGGAAGCCTAGTGAATGTAAGATGAGTGACCATTTTAGTTGAACCTCTCAGGGAGGCGATATGACAGGTTGGGTTTCGGGGCACAGCCTTGAGAAGATGCGCTCCTTGAGAAGAGAGTCTGGCCTTCTCCATGGAGGAAGTGTGTCGACTGCAGTTGTGATGGGGAACAGGCATTCCTGCCCATTTCCCTCCTCCTTCTAATGCTCTCTCACATTCTCATCCATCCTTTAAACTTGAGGAAGGAGAGCTGCTGGAGATTTTTCTTATCCATTCTTTATAAGTATTTTCTCATTCTGTTAGGTAGAGAGAGCTTAGATTCTTTTGGCAATAACATGGAGTGTCCAACTCTACTCCTTAGGGAATTTGAAGGAGCTATACAAGACAGTCTGCAGACTGTCATTCAATGTGAGATCTTATGGGGGAGGTTGAGAGGGAAAGGGAGAAGGTAGGATGGCATTTTAGGGGAAGATCTGAAATGTGTCAGCATATACATTTGGGAGGAAGATTTGCTTACTGAATTTATCCTTGAACAAAAGCATCTGTTTTAATCATTCAAGGGAACCATGGTTTTTTTTTTTTTTTTTTTTTTTTTTTTTTTGTGGTCAAAAGTTATTCTATTAGTCTCTTTTGACCTAGTCTGTTTTCTTAGACCACAGTTAGAGAAATAAATAAAAACATATTTTTAAACAATTTGACTTGTTGCTGTCATTGTGTTCCAAACTAAACACACTTTACCCTTTCAAGACAAAGGGTTGACCAAAGGTGTGGCTTACTTTCTATTATCTGCATTATTGGGATGTATAGTCCTCAGCAATCCCTCTTCTCTTTATGCCTACTTATCTTTCTGCTCTCTTTATCTTTAACCTATATCTCAGAAGCTGAGTGTGCAAGACTATCTATCATCCCTCAAACTATCATCTACCCTAATAGAAATGCAAACAGATCTGGCGCTGGCCCTGCCTCCCTGTGGACTAGGGGAGTCATACTTTGAAAGAAAAGTCTTCACGCAAAAATCACATTTCAGCTGCTCTGTCATCATTTCCTTTTCATCCCTTTTTTTCTCCAGGCACTTTCTCAAAAACACAAAGAAAACTTTGCTTTTGGTTCTAAGCTGCAAGGAATTGGAGAAAGAGTGTTTGTGGAAGATCTAGATTTCAGGTATGAGATAGAACATTATTCTTTAGCTGATTCAGGTGAGACTTCCAAAAACTAATGCAAGTTGCTGAATGTGATGGCAAATCACCACTGAAACATTTGTATACTTTCTCAACTCTATTTTAGAGTGAAATATTAGATTCAAAAAAGAGAGAGAGAATGTGTCTAGCGTGAAACTCGTGATTTACATTCACATTTTCAGAGAAATGAAAATATTTAAAATATAGTGATTTAAATAATTTACACTCAACTAATCAAGGTTTAAAGTCTGTACTAAGTAACTCTTTAAGATTTGCTGGTCATTTGCATACATGTGTATCTTTATTTACTAGAATCAGCTGAAATAATTAACAGTAGTGAATTGGAGAGTCAACATGTTCATTGGTTTATTTAAAAATGTGTTTAATTCTTTAGAGAAGCCACATGAAAGTTACCATGGCTAACAACATATTTTTTAGGGGGGCTTGGTTAGTATAAGTATTTCAATGAACAAATAGTTGAATCAGAGCTTAGAATCTTAGAATTTAGGACTAGTATTGATCATCTCAAGTGTGTTTTAGACTGCCTTCTGGATAGTAATTTGTGGTCTTTATTCCATACTAATTAAATTAGAATCTCTAGGGGTGGGGCCTCAGAAACTGTTTAAATAGAGTGGCATTTTTATCAGGGAAGTTTGAAATGACTGAGACCGCCAGTTCTTAGTTCTGGCTAAAATATTAGAATTGTTTGGAGAGGCTGTTGGAAAATACAAAAGGTTGGGCAGTGGGCACCATGGTCTTAGATTCTAGCTTGGTTTTATCTATATATCTGCATCCTTAACAAATTTTACAGGCAATGCCAAATTAGACCTGGGAACCAGTAATCAAGTCTGATCTCCTGGGTGTCAGAAATCTCTTCCAAAATTCTATTTCAACATACTGACATGGGAGCCAGAATTTTGCTTTATGGAGGGCTATAATCTTAGACATTTCTTTATTTATTGGGTCATATTATGACACCTGTCACCAGTACTCACTGGTCTTAGTTGTCCTCCAGTGCAATAGGTAAGTGCTTCAGAAGTACAGTTCGTAGCTGGTGTTAAGTAAACGTTAAGTTTGCTCTCTTGTTGCCATATAACTGCCCTCCAAGTATGACAGGTGTCATACTTGACAAGTGAAGACCTCACAAATGGTCTCCTTTCACCAAAATATGTCCACCTAAAAGCATGGCTTATGGTTTCCATGTTTTTAATATCCTCATTACCTCAATGTAGACATTCGACAACATCTTTATTAAAATAAGCTAATCCACAATTATTATCAAAGGCCCACAATCTGTCAAATTCTGTGATAGATCCAGTGTTATCATACGATCAGAATTAAGCCCAAAATGGGTTCTAAGTGAACCCACAGGGGATATGGTTCTGATCCCATTGTTTCGGAAATGCTATCTGTGACTCTCTACTGGTTGTTTGGGAAGCCATGCCAAAGCCAAACTATTAATTTTCTCTAGGATAGAACTCAGGACTTCAGATAACTTCCTGTTATTATCATAACCACCAGGGCTATTACAGCTTTATCAAAGATAACTTTGGAATAGTGATATGTAGCTTACAAAGTTTTTTATATCTTTAAATCTCACAGAAGAGTTGTGGACTAATTATCATTTCTAATTTATAGACAGAAAAATATAACTTCAGATAAGATTAGGCTAGTGCTTGAAATTGCATATGTAATCCTCATCAAACTAGACTTGAACATAGTCCTCTGACTTAAAACCTGGAGAATTTTATACTGCCATCCGATGGCAGAGTAAGTGGGGACATCCCTCCCTGACTGTGCCCTAGAAAGTGAGACAAAACAGGGCAGGACTTTGTATTTTCCTTTTTAGTTATATCTAATTAACTTTCAACCTTTATCCCAGTCTCTTGAGATTTTATTATATAATCTTGATTGATTAATGAATCAATATATTGACTATCTTGGATGAATTGTATCATCCATTACTTGATTGAGCAAATCTTTATGTCCTTATTCAAATTATTAAAACTTTGAATAGGAGGACATAGCCAAAAAGAATCCATTGGCTATTTCTGGGAGACTTTTCTCCAAGTTAGCATTAGCACAGTAATTAACACATTGGGGACCATTTTTTTTTAAACTATTGATAGTTAGAATTTTATGTACTTATGCCATCATTCTGCTCACAAGTCCCAATCCTGACATTCATAGAGTTCATGAAAAACTCACTTAAAGGTCTTACTGAAGTCTTGATATTATGCCTATGGAATTCCCTAAACTACTAAAGAGAAAATGGTCACCTTTTATCTGACTGGACAATTTCATTGCCCTGCAAATCAAATGACCAAATCACTCAAAAGAAACACTCAAAGTGTACTTTTAAATATTGGAAGGGCCCTGTGGGAGCCCCATTCTTCAAGATCCGGTTTGGCTGTCACTATTTCTGGGAAAAGTGTTTTTTGATCCTCCAGGAAGATTTCTCAACACCCTTTGCTCTGGCCCAGCACACTGATCATTTCTCGTTCTGGCACTTACCACATCACCTTGTGATCGTTCATGTTTTGTTTTCACCTCCATACTTGAACTTCTTGAGGACAAGGATTGCATTTTACTCACCATTGAAGTCTCCCATAGTATTTCATATAGTGACTGATGTGTATAATAGAGTCACAACAAATATTTGCTGAGTGAATGAACATGTGATTGAGTATATATATATGTGGGATACAAATTTTTCTTGTAAAGCTTTTATTAAAGAATATTAACACTGATCTGTTTTCAATTTCTTTTAGGTTTTAATACTTCCCATTGAATATATCCAGGAACAATGGTCCAAGTCTGATCAAGAAAGTTCGACATTCATCTATTCTCTGAAAAGGAAGAATTAATCCTTTGGCCCCCTAGAGTAGTTATGGTTTTAAGATTAATCTTAACTCTGTTTGTAACCTATAAAACAAAACTAATGGCAGAATTCAGAGCTGTAGTGCATTTTAGGTGGCTTGATGGGAAAGCATTGAAATAAATACAAACACTTAGATAAAACAACCATTTTAATAGTATTAACTCTGCCAATTAATGATAATGGAAGAGCCGTCCAATTAGCTAAATCGCTAATAGTTTTATCAAGCAGAGGTTGGTAATTTGAAGCAAACAAATTCTTTCTAATTTTATCCACTTGCACACCAAGATATTTAAAGGATAACAGGGGATCCAATAAAGAGTATTGCTCAAGAACAGCTATATTTAAATCTCCTAATGGCTATAGCATAGAGTTACCCCAATTAGTCAGAAAACCCAAGCAGTCAGTAAATTCTTTCAAGCCTCCATAATTTGGGGTAAAAATAAATGAGATACAGCAAAGGTGCTGCTTGTAATCATTAACATTATTGTGGTCTATTTGGGAGAGGGAGAGCTCCCTGAGTTAGTCAGGGGTGCAAATATAACTCATCAAATTCAGCCAAAGCAAGTGCTCTGCTCTCACACTCTGCTGCACACAGGAACACTTCTGAGGTGGTTTTTAGGGAGGTCACTGCTCCACACCCCCTTTTCAGGGCCAAAGATGAAGGGGAAGTTCACGTGTTGTATGGTGCTCCAAGCCTAGGACTTCCCAGTCAAACCTCCAGAGAGAATTCAGGCATGTAATCGGATAATGCAAGAAAATCCTCTTAGGACCAGAAGGATGTTAACATTTCTTACAATCCTTATTTTCTTTTCCTCAAGAGAATAGACTTTTAAAGACATCTGTGTTGTCTGAATATGTGAACTTCATCAGTAGAGATCTAGTCAGTAAAGAACAAATAGCAAAAGATAGACTGAAAAGGGCCTTTCTAATCCATCTTCTGATGGAGCACAAAATCACCCCTAAAATTTTAGCATTAGGGTACTATTCTATTAGGGTATTGCCAACTGAGTGCTGTGCTCCCGTGAACAAGTTTTAAAGGAAAAATGAGCAAAACCAAGAGCCCCTGCACAGCTCTCTCTGCTGGTATTGATGAGCTGGAAGCATCTTTGGTTATTACAACTACCATTTGAGCCACTTTTTATGAGTTGAGCATTGTGTTAATAATTTTATATCCATTGCTTCATAAAATAGGTATTATCCCTGTTGTGCAGATGAGTTTGTGGATGCTGATAGTTGAAGGTAACTTGCCCACAGTTATTCACATTGCAACGAGGATTCAGACTTAGGACTTGCTTACTGCTTACTTTCTTCTTTACCTGGATCCTGGTTCCAGAGGCTGGAACACTGTTGGAGGGCAGGTTGGATGACAGGAGGATTCTGGTCTCCATGTGTTCCAGCAATATAAAGAGCAAATATCCAATGGATAGCCCTGTGGGGTAAATACAGAATGAACTGATGGACCCAGTTGGGCATTTGCATCCAAGCGCTATAGAGAGTTCCCGCTTCCCTGGTAGAGTGCCCAGTCACTAGCCTGAATCCAGACAGAGCGTTCCTTGAGATGCCTCTGGTTTTCATTAAAAAAAAAAATTATTTATTTATGCACATAGGACTGCGGTACAGGCCAGAGGTGCAGGGGCATTAAGAGGATCCACTAGAAAAAGAGCAGGGAGCTGAGTAGGCAGGTGGATGAAGTACACTGCTGAGGGGAGCAGCTGATGAGACAGGAGAGGTCTGCCGCGCCATGTGGATGACCTCCGGGGCTGGGTATCGAACACGCACTCAAGCAGCTGTGGTTATCTTGCAGTGCTGCATCCTAACCTCTTGCACCACCAAAAAGGGCACTAGTTTTCATTTTCTAAGCCTTGCCACATTCCACAAGTGGACCTGGGGCTGGCCTCTGAGTCCCAACACTGAGGAATGGGTAGTTGGGGAAACAAAAGAAATTGGTGCTACAGGAATCTTGGAATCAAGAACTAGTTTTTCTCTAAATTGTTAAAAGACCTATTATATGCAACCAGAGAATCAAGTCTCAGCGAGGAATGTTCAATAAAAGGTGGTCAGAGATATAAGGCACATGGTACTTGTGTTGACCAAGAAATAAGGGCAAAGGCTAATATAAAGATTTCAGTGTCATTCAGTGGTATGGCAGAGGGGGGACTGGGCTGAAAGGACACTCAGAAACCCAGTTCTGAATAGGGAGGCACCCCCAAGCAAGATCTCATCAATAACAGGGAGGAGTAGCTTCTCTCCATTTATGATCTCTATCATTTGATTTAGGTCACTTTAAATCTGCTTTTCCCTGGAGAAGTAACTGTGGTGATAGAGCCATAGCTGACTCTAAGTTCAGATAATGGCTCTGGTCCCTTAGTGGCCGCGAAACCCTAGGCCCAAGCATGAAACTCATTGGAAGAAAGAATCTTGTAAATTTTATATAAATACGATGAACAGGTTTTTCTCTTTCTAAATCTACTTAACTACTGGCAAAAGGTGTAAGTGATCACTGTAACTAGTCTTCAGCAGAACTGGTACTTAGGTAGAGAAAGAATGAGTAAAAATCCAGCTGACAATAACTGGAAGCAATCTCATTATTATAACCTGTGTTTGGCCTCTGGTCTCAGATATGTTCATGGAACAGTCTAATTACAGCTGTAAAATGTGGGGGTGACCCATCAGGCCAGGAGTGGGGATCCTCAAGCTTTTTTCCACTTGGGCCACTTTTATGTCAGGTATCCTGAGAAACAGACAAATGTGGGATTGCCATTTTGGTGGTGAGCATTGAGTGTGCTCAGCAACTCCTGGTTGCAGGCGATGCTACATCAGATCCTCAGCCTGCTCTTGAGGTCTTGAGTGGCACCAGGTTGAGACAATGGGCCAGGCCTTTAACCATTGCAATGACTAAACACTATATAAGGGTCGGTCCCAGGCAGTCGAAATCTTAGGAGAGGGTAGTATCTGCAGAGGAAACAGATGCAAAGCATCAGCAACTCACACTTTAAACAACTGGGAAACGACTGCCTTGGTGGTGCATGAAGAAGGGGTTGGGCAGGAAATCAGCAGGAAATCATAGCATCCACTGTAGCAATCTCTTGGGTGAGTAATTTACTTCTCATTATCTTTAAATCAAACAATACTTTCAAGTAATGTTTATAAACAACTACTTCGTGCATATTGCTTCCTTTGCCTGGAAAGTCTTCCTCTCAATCGAGCTGTTTGATGAACATCAAAATTCTGATAAAATGCCAGTACCCCGAAGGACCCACTTTTAACTGTCAGGTCAGCCACAATTACACACTATCTCCCCTGTTGTACAATATGAAAATATTAGGGTCAGGAAAATTTATATATTTATACCTTTTTCTCTTCTCCACCCTCAAACAAAACTTTAGTGATGCATTATCTAAAGTATGTATGATATTAGCAAAGGTATATCCTCTCTTTTGGTGAATATTTTCATACACTCACTTTCAAATTTTGTGTATGTTTTAGATATGTCTTCTAAAAATGACTTCTGATTTATTTTTGCAATTATTCAGCCTGACAATCTTTGCATTTTAAAAGAAACATTTAAGTCATTTATACTTAATGCAGTTACTGATGTATTTTGGTTAAAATCAACCGTTTTTTTTTTTAAGATTTATTTATTTATTTATACAGAACTGGGGTTCAGGCCAGAGATGCAGAGGGTGAGAGAACTCACCAGAGACAGAGTGGGGAGCAGAACAGGCAGATCAACGAAGTACACTGCTGAGGGGAGCAGTGGGCGGCTCAGGAGAGGTCTGCCACGCCATGTGGTCACCTCCGGGGCAGGGGGGATCAAACTCATACGGAAGTGGTTTAAGCTTCTTAGAGCTGTGCTTTAACCCGCTGCACCATCAGGGAGGGCCCAAAATCAACCATTTTAATTTGAGCTTTTTATTTGATCCACTAGGTCCTATCTCTTTTTGATCATTTCTTAATTCATCTTTTCTAATTTCCCATTTATTTTTGTTCCTCTCTACTGGTTTAGAAATCACATACTCTTCTATTCTTTCAATAGTTACCTAGAAATTAGAAAATTTTCTTAGGAAAGTATAATGTTAATAAACACTTTTACTTTGGAATTAATACAAAGATATCAGACTAATTCTTCCTTCCCACTTAACATATAGTTGCCACAAATTTTTCTTGTCTATATTTTAAAATCCTTTAAAAAAAAAAAAGATTTGTTTAGACGTTGGGTATAGAAGTGGGGTACAGGCCAGAGGTGCAGGGGCAGTGAGAGGATTCACCAGAGTCAGAGTGGGGAGCAGAACAGGCAGATCAACGAAGTACACTGCTGAGGGGAGCAGCAGGTGGGTCAGCAGGGGTCTGACAGGCCATGTGGGTCAGCTCCATGGTGGGGGATCAAACTCCCACTGAAATGGCTTTAACTTCCTAGGGCTGCACTTTAAGTTGTTATGCTACCAGGGAGGGCCTATATTTTAAAATTCTATAGTACATTCATAATATAACTTTTAAAAATCAATGTTTGTATTTACCAGAAGATTCACCACTATTTTAATCTTTCCATATCTCTGATTCTTTAACCTCATCTGCTGGTTATGAATTATTTCATTTTTCATTCACTTGAAAATTTCTGTATTTTACTTAATGTTTGAAGTCTGTTTGGTAAAATATTACATGGCAGTTTTTACTTTCTATAAGAACATTCAAAATATATTACATTTTCTTTTGGTTTTCATTTTTGCCCTTGAGAAATTTGTTTCTTTTTTGAAAGTAAACTTTTTATTCTCCCTTAGCTACCTGAAATATTTTCACTTGCTTTTTTTAGTTTTCTGTAGTTTCACAATGATAGATCTTCATATATATCTTTATCCTGCTTGGATTTCTTAGATTTTATTAACTTCTTTGGAAAGTTCTGTCATTTCTACCATAAAATTTTAAATATTGCTTTTGCTCCATTTATCTCCCACACTTTTTTTTTTTTTTAAGATTTATTTACTTATTCGTACAGAACTGGGGTACAGGCCAGAGATGTGGAGGGTGAGAGGATTCACCAGAGACAGAGTGGGGTACAGAACAGGCAGATTGATTGAGGGGAGCAGCGGGAGGGTCAGGAGAGGTCTGCCACGCCATGTAGTCACCTCCGGGGCAGGCGGGAATCGAACTCATGCAGAAGTGGCTTTAGCTTCTCAATGCTGTGCTTTAACCCACTGTGCCACTAGGGAGGGCCTATAATTCAACATATGTGAGACCTTTTCATTATATCCTCTCTTATCCTCTTCTGTCATTTTCACCTTTTTTTGTCTCTTAGTAAATTGTGGAAAATTAATTCTGACCTATTTTCATGTTTGATAATTCTTTCTTTAGCTAGGTCTAATCTGCCATTCAAATCATTCACTAATTCTTAATATTTAATTTTTCTTTTTTCCTTTTCAAAGTGAAGTCATTTTCCTTGAACAACTTCTTGAAATTTTCAGGCGTTGCTTTTCCTTTTTCTTTGATTGAGAAGGTATGATGTAGTTTTAATATGTAGCATTTTTGTTCATCCACTTCCACTGTCTTATTGTTTTAACCGGTTCTGATTTATTGTGTCTTGTTTCTTGTATATCTCATTTCTTTTAATTCTGTGTTAAACAATATAATGGAAATTATATTATGATGTATTTTGAGACATCTCCCATAAGAGAGAATTTTAATTTGCTTTTACCAGTACTCCCACTACTGCACTATTTTAATACATGTTTAAGGTTTAAGCTTCCTTAAAGGAACCAGAGTTTAAGAGGTAAGACCGCAAGTCTTTTGAAGGACTGGCTCACTTTTATTTAACTGTACTTTTAATTAGTAACTATTATGGGTTCTAACTTAAATGTTAGGTCTGGCTACTCTGTGTCCTAACTTTGGGGAATTCCGAGTTTGACTCTTATTTCCTTTTCCTTAAAGAAACCCCCCTACCCAAACAAATGCTGTTTTACATTTATTTCTTCCAGTAGAAGAATTTAGAATTTCTTTCAAATTCCCTTAGGGAAACACTGATTTGAAAACAAGTATTTTCTTTCTCCTAGATTTTTCACTGGGCAAGTACTCAACTAGTTTCTTGGAGGAAGTATAAATGAATGCATCTCTTTGGAGAAAAAATTGATAATATTTATCAAAATTAAATATGTACATGCCCTTTGGCAAAATAGCTTCACATCTAAAAGTTTATCTTAGATATATACTTGTACAAGTACTCAAATGTGTATAGAAGGTTGTTTATTCATAGTGTTTATTTGTGATAAAACAACATTGTAATAAAATGTAGTATTACATTTGTAATGTAAAATCAATAGAAAAATGGTTAAATAAGTTATGATTTAATCATACATTGGAATACTATGCAACCATCAAAACTGAATGAATATATGTGTCAATATGGAATAATTCCGGACATTAAAATGAAAACAAAGAAATAAATAAAAACCTTGTATCTGTGAAACTTGATAGCTACATACACACAGATAACTCAGAAGTTTATGAGGTTTCTGCTGAAAGGCTAGAAATGGAACCACTAATAGTCATTATTATATCTGAGAAAAACTGGGGCTTGGAGTCAGGGGACTGGAGAAAAATTTTCATTGGATACTTTTGTATATTTATATTTATTTTTATATACTTTTGTATATTTATATTTATTTTTATCATGGGCATGGTTTTAACCATTAAAAAAGAAACAAAAAGTGTTAGGGAAGTAGTGTAGTAGGAGATGCAGCAGACTGAGGATCAAGTTGAACGATAGCACTGTTGGTTTTGTGTCCTAAGACCTTTCCAGAAGTCAGTGTTCTCCCCTCTAAAATGAGGACACTGGCCTCTAGGGTCTCTTTCAACTTTAACATTCTCTGACTCCCTCTACTAAGATAGAGATGCTTTTATTGCAGAAGTACTTTAGTCAGGCAGTATGTTGGAAGCTAATTTGGCAACTAAAGTGTTAGCATTAGATGAAAGTATTGGTTACCAAGAATATTAACCCTCTTTTTGGTTTTCCTTTAAGTTTACCTTAGACAATAAACTAATCATTTTGTTTAGCTTCACAGTTTGAAACTGCAATTTTTAATATAACCTCACATTTGAAATATTTTAGGCCTGTTTTTCTTTAGGGTAGGGTAGGCTTAAGTCTCTGACAGACTGAGCAAATCTTATTACCCTCTATTTACTGTACAATGAAAGCTTATTTCCTAAGTGTTTCCACATTTTATGCTCACAGAGATCTAAGTGGTCAAAACATTTAATTAAATGGACTATTCATACAATCTCATTTCCTGGCTGGTCATCTATATCAGTGATAACAGTAGCCAGGGCCATGCTTCTGATTTTTAACAACAAAACAATAATTATTTAAGTCCAAATTTTTGTTAAGACTAATGATTTAAACTTTTAAATTATAGAAGTCATTAAAACCTATTTTCAAAACTTCAAATAAACTATATAATAAGAATTGACATTTTCCTCTCCTTTGCTTCAATCCCACTCCTCAGAGGTGAATACTAAGCACGGTATGTATCTTCTTACACACACACACACACACACACACACACACACACACACCCCACAATTTGCTTTTACAAAATTGGGATTATACGTAATTAAATTGTTTTACAATTTGTTTTTGTAGTCAATAATACCTTGCTCTTGGGATAGAAGCAGTTCTCTTTCATTCTTTGAAGGGTTCTAAAAGGTTTCATCCTAGAAGTACCAAGATTTATTCACTTATTTTCTTAGTAATGGATATCTAGAGTTACTTTTCATTTATATGCTGAGAGGAGCAAAGTCACCATGAATTTTAGATAGTTGGCTAGAATTTTATGTTGAATATTTTTTTTCTAGGGTTGGGGTTTTAGGTTACATGGTGCTTCCTTTATTCAGGTAAACCTTGTAAGCTCTTTGCAATTATCAACTTCTTTTGTTCCCATAACAACCCTATGAGGGGTAGATATTGCTACTATCTCCATTTTGCAGATAGTAAACTTAAACCAGAGAGATTATGTAACTTGCTGTAGGTCTCACAGCACTGAGTGGTAGAACCAGGAGTGGGAGCCAGACTCTGAATCCAGAGTCTGTACTTGATTCCTATCCTCTGCTGCTTCAGAGAAAAGGCATATGTGAAATTTTGATAGATACTATCTACTTGTCTCCAAAAGGGTTATTTCAATTTATACTTCCACCAACTGAATTGAGAGTTCAGCCATTTTTTTCTCATTTCCTTACCCAATACTATGTTCTTACCTAACAACAACAACAACAACAACAACTTTATTTTTCCTATTTTGTGGATGGAAAAATAGTATCATATTATTGTTGTTCATTTAACAATGTTGTTCATTTTCAATTAACACCTTATTAACATTCATAATACTTAACTTTTATTAGACCCTCACTACAATAGAACACATAAAAGAGTTCTTCATTTCCAGATTATCATCCACGAACAGCAAAGCCCACACACAGCCTTTGCAGGAAATGCTGTTGACAAGGCACATGGCTTCCATGTCTGTAGTGGTTCCAAAGATTGCTTGTGAGGTTAATTTCTTTTTTCTTTTGGTTAAACTTCTCACAGAGGACCTGCATGAGCAGAAAGCTTTTAAAAATAATAGCCCCAACTATTTCTTGAGCAATCCAGGAACTCATTTATAATGGAATCCTCAGGTTCATACAACATAGTTTGTGAGGGAGTGTGCTGAGAGCAGTTAGGAAAAGCAAACCAGCATTCTAACACTAAGGGATTTAGCTGGAAGATCTGACCCAACAAGTAGAAACTCTTTGAAAGGTTCAATCAAGTTTATTCCCATCACATTCCTCTGGAATGCCCAACAGGCACATGCTTTGTCAATGAAAATTATTTTCAATCTCATTGATGTTTTGTTTGGCAAGAATCATTTCTTTGAACAATTTCTTATTAATCATCTACAATTTTTCATTTCTGACAGTGTTATCGCCAGCACTCCTCACAGCTGCATATTTATAAAAGACCCAAACTTCAACCTGTATTATTTTAATCTGTTTGTTTCTTTAGAATTTGGAGGGGGAAAAAAATCAATCTATTTGAGACCAAACTTTAGATCTTCAGCATGATAGAGGGTAAAAATGGGAACACAATAGATATTTTCCTTCATTCTTATTTAGTGAGACTTTAGCTCTCTCCTCCCTTGTTGCAGCTTCTAGTTTTCTGCTTCTAGGAACGCGGTTTACCTTGTGGTAATTCAACTATGAATAACACCTAGTGCCTTAATGGGGTCCTACCTCCTAGACAAATAGCTCACTGTGGCTCTAAGATTCTGTCTTCCCACCCGGGCTGTCTCAAAACGGTTTTGGTCAAACCACTTTCTACATAGGCATATTAAAACTACAGATGAAGGTGTTTGGCATGCTTTTTTTTTTTTTTCCCTTACATACTGGGGGCAATGTTGGAAGTGCTGTCTCTAGGCTGTGAGCGGCCTGTGGGTCCCCAGGGAGCATTTCACTGGGTTTCAGCTTAAATGTTGTTTATATACCACCACTGATTTCCTTTACCAAGAACTGCCAGTCCAATAGAATTAGCTCTATCTGTCAAGCTACTCTCCCGGCCTCAGCCAGGAGGCAAGTACTGGGGCTGAAATAGACAGGGAGAAGGAACCATGCAGGCTGGTAGTATAGGGCAGTGGTTCTCGAAGGCAAGTCAGCATGACCTGGGAACTTGTTTAAAATGCAAATCCCTTGTCCCACCCTTTGTCTCCTGGTGATTTGAGTGTAGACCCACAAATTTGAGACTAGCTGCTTTAACAATATAACAGAATCTTCCTTTTTTTTTTTTTGGTATTTCTATATTTTTATTTTTTTTTTATCCTTGTAAATTTTTCTCAATCATGGATTCATTTTTTAAAATGTCTTTGAGCTGTTCCGTGGACAAGGGCTCAGCAGATAGGCAGTGTGCTGCAAAAGATTTAACCACAGGCCCAGAAGGAGAGAACTTAGTTTGTAGTCTTTTCATAAATTCTCTCCTGTAAATACTCCCACTATGACCCATTTTAAACACTCAAGTGATGTTACTAAACACAGAGTTAAAGATCTGCATAATTGCTCCCTAGAGGGGATGTTATCTGGCTCCAGCACCTAATGGGAGGTACCCATCACCTTATAGGTATTGGCTCAAATTTTGCTCAGTAGGGATTAAGATTGGCTTGACACCCAAAATTGGAGTTAGTATTTTTGAAGGTCATTTTTGAAGGTCATTTTTGAAACATTGAATACTTTGATTATTAACGTGATGGAAATATTCAGTTGATAATCTTTTGGTTCACTAAAAATATTCCAAAATAGCTCACTAGTGGCATTTTAGGGGGTGCCACATACATGGCAGATTCAAGCCCACACCAGTATTTGCCAACTTTCCTCCGAATGCCTTGTCAAAATGATTTGTTTGGTACTGTGCATAGGACTTGTTTTGCTAACCATTCTTTTTTTTTTTTTTAAGACTTTATTTATGAATATGGAACTGGGGTACAAGCCAGAAGAGCAGGGGTGGTGAGATGCTTCACCATATACAGAGTGGGGTGCAGAACAGGCAGATGACTAAGTACAATGCTGAAGGGAACAGCGAGCAGATCCGGAGAGGTCTGCCACGCCATGTGGTCACCTCCCGGGTAGGAGATCAAATTCACACTTAAGTGTCTGAGGCTCGCTAGCAGTGCTGCATCTTAACCCATTGTGCCACCAGAGAGGGCCACCATTCTATCTTTACTAGAGATATTCAGCTTTGTCCTGAGAAATATTTATCAAATTAATAAATTTTTTTTATTGTGTTAGTTTACTAGAGCTGCCTTAACAAAATACCACATTCTGGGTATAAAAATACCACATTCTGGCATAAAAAACAAACATTTTCTCACATTTCTGGGGCTTGGAATCAAGGAAGCTCCCTTCTTCCTTGACTGGCAGATTCTGTTTTCTGCTGTACTCTCCTGTAGTTATCCCTCTGCAGTGTGTCGCTCCGTGTGTCCAAATTCTCCTCAGAACACCAGTCATACTGAACTAGGCCCACTCCAATGGCCTCGTTTCAACTTAATTACCTCTTCAGATATCTTATGTACAAACACTGTTACATTCTGAAGTACTGGACTTTAGAACTAGGACATACAATTTTGGGGGGATACAGATCATAACAATAATAATCAACATTCCATATCTTAAGGCTCAAATAGCACAATAAAACCCCTCACAAGATATCAATTGTAGATTTTGATTTTAGCAGATATGTGCCTCTATATTTGCCTTGAAGTGGTAACTTTATTGATTATGAAGTAGAGAGAGCTTCATGTACGAAATGACAAACTAATCTTATAAATTGCAAAAATGTCCCTCTAATCCCTCCTTTTGACTCCTACTGGTTCATGATGACTGACTCCTATTGGCACGTGAGGTTTTTTTTTTTCCCTTGATAAATGCAGTAGAAGAAAAGGAGAGGTGGAAGTGTAATTAGCTTGTGTATACAAAAAGAATAAGATATTGGACCTTTATAATATAGATGTATGTGTACATATGTTAATTGCAGTATGAAAAATAAGAAATGAGAACTAGGTCCCACATTTTCACTAAAGGAAAGCACCTCTCAGGAGGTTCAACTCTAAAATAAAGTGTCAGTCTCTCTCATTTCTGAGGTTATTTTTTGATTGATGATTATCAGAACAATATGGGAGAGTTCAGAAGTGTGGAAAACCTAAAAAGCCTTTTTGATGTTTCTTTGTTTTGTGGGTGTCCAAAGAGCTGACATTTTCTGGCTCCACTTTGGTCAGAATTTTGGCCAACGATGAAGAGAGTAACTTATCACCGGAAGTCCAGCTTCTGTTTTCTTCCTTACTGGCATTCCATCATTCCTGTGGTGACATGAGCAAATCATAACACAACATTTAAATTTTACACAATAGGTTTTAAGTCAGGTGTAATTTTCTGTTACCTTTTAGGATCATGATCAGACATTTAAAAATGATTAGCTTTATTGTTTTTGAAGTTGAAGTTCTCTTTTGATCAGTAAACTTTCCTTTAGAAATCCTCAAAATAATTTCAATTTGCCTTGGGGGCATATGTTCTTGTAATATAATAGCATGACTAGGTGGTTCTTGGCGACCAGCCTAGGTGAGGCATGCTGTTATTACACAATTCTACACATCCTGGTGAATGTCTTATTACGTAATTGTTCTTATTCAGAGATGCTGCTGAAAGCAATTACGTAAGTCCTGTTCACTTCATGGGGAATCTAAACACAGACAAGCTCACTAGAGAGCAACTGTATCCTACCTACGTGAATGATTGCATCTCTTGATAGGAAACGGAGCTACCACTGGCAAAGCATGAATCAACTCATTTGGACCTTTTTAGCCAATACTTTGTCCCATTCCCCACTCCTCCCAGCCTGCAAGCCATAGTTGTAACCCATGCAATTTTGGTATTTAGATTTACTTTTAAAATTTTCATGAAGCAAAATCGATTGATAGAGTGGTGACATTCTCTGTCTCTTGATGATGACTTTAAAACACTATTCTGTGTGTCCAGGACTGTGACACATCTTAACTAAGTAAAACAAAGGTCACTGACTCCAAAAAGAAACATAGGAGAGAAGGCAAAGACAATTGCTTCTATAACCCGTGGAAGATTTCAAAATCAGAGCTAGGAGGGACAGCTGTTTACACAAAAGGGGTTGCCAAGGGTCAAACTGTCCTGAATCTTCTGAGGGAAATTTTGAGTGCTGGTGTGTGTTTGGTGGAGGAAGAATTCTGAAAACTACCAAGTAGAATAGGAATTTTCAACTTACCCCATGGAGGTAGGAGGTTGTCCAGTTGAGAATGTATGTATTTGTGGGGCTCCCCCTAAAATGTGTCAGGGAGACATATAACAGTCAAAATAAGTCAAAACTTATTTTTTGGATGAATGACTTCTGAATGAGACAGAAACCTACCCCCTCTTTCCTCTTATTCAACATCTTAAGTCCCAAGGAAACTTTTCATGTCAGGTCAAAATACCAAGAATTTGGTTTAGATAGAGCAGACTGTCTTTGTGATAAGGCCTAGAGACAGTGACTTTCTGGAGAATGCATTTGAAAGAACACCAAATTCCCTTCCCCAGAGGTTATTGTGAGTCATTTAAATATAAACAAAGGATGGAATCAGCTATTGGTTCCATTAGGCCCTATAATTTTATTGTGAAATCTGGGTAGTAGTGAGGTAGGTGGTAGAGCATAAGATCAATGAGGAAAGGACTGTGTCTTTACTTTTGTACAGTCAGGGTCAAAAGCAGGCCTTGATATACAGAAGAGACTTAGAAAATGATGTTGTTCATGTCTGTCATGGCTCATTTATGTGACAACTTGTCTAGGCCATGTTATATCCAGATACTTGGTCTGTATGATGCTGTGAAGGTTTTTTCAACTGAGGTTATCATTTGCTTTCTTTTTTTAAAAAAAAAAAATAATTATTTATATCTTGTACATTCTGTATACCCCATAAAATTCCTACCACCATTTCACCCATCAACCACCATCATGGTCTCTTGTGTTCTTCTCTCCCCTGTTTTGATCCCTTAACATTTGTATGAATAGACTTTAAGTAAAGAGATTACTGTCATCATGTGGGTGAGCCTCATCTAATTTGTTGACAGCAAAAAGAAAAAGAATCACTTCCCCAGAGGAAGAGGGAAACCTACCAGCAGACTATCTTTGGACTTGAACTACATTATCACCTCTTTCCTGGGTCTCCAACCTGCCAGTTGTACCTGCAGAGTTCGCACTTGCTAACCTCCATATTCTGAGTTTGTTCTTTAAGAAAGAAAGAATGAATGTCTTCAGCAACTTTCTTTACTTGTTGCTATTTTTCAGTGAAGAAATGGAGACTATTTAATTTTTTTTATTAAGGTAACATTGGTTTACATCATTGTATATTATTTGCATCTTCAGATGTATCACACCACACACATCACCAAGGCACCCATAGCCTTCCACCATGGTCTTTGGGTACCCTCCACACTTTGCTACTCTCCCTTTCTAAAGTCAATTCTCAGACAGTTTTCTAGGATTTATTTTGCTTCAGTTTTGTCCACTCTTTTGTTTTGTTTCTCTGTATTTCACATACGAGTGAAATCAGCCAGTATTTATCTTTCCTTCTGACTCATATCACTTAGTATAATGGTGGGAGACTATTTTGCCAAATGAAAACCTTGAATCTTTGCCTTAAAATCACAAAGGGTTTTTGTTTTTAAACAGTGAGTAGAAGTCCTGAGACTGACAAGTATTCCAGAACAGGGAAAAGGTGGTTTTGGGTAGTGAAGGAGAAGAATTCAACAACCTTTCTCAAAATCCTCAATTTTATATTTACCGGTAATGTCTAATCGTTGGCTTGATTTACGTGCCTTTGTTAGGCGCAAAGCCCCATCGCCCCCCACCCGCTCACTATGCTGTGGCCTGGGGAAGCTGAAGACCACTTTTAAGCCTGATGTGATTTCTAACAGCTGAGATATTAAAACACTGAAAAACGGGGTTTATAATGGAAATGCTGACAGACTATTAACTATAGCAGCACTGCTCTAATAAATGGAATGGCCTGTCATAATCTCTAGTTCATAAATATGCAAATACAAGACTGGGGATTTGCTCCAAAGGATGTCTCTATAATTTTAACTGACCTTTACTGATACCAAATGAGCCTGTTGCTTCTGTTTTTGTACATTGGATATAAAGTACAGGAAATCCAGCTGCCTAAAGTATATAAAGTTGAAACTGCCACCTACTAAACTCTGGGCTCAGATTCCATTTCTCTTCACATTCACACTCTTTATTGACATTTTCATTTTTTAACCCCAGGGGGTGGAAGCAGAGTGGGGGCGAAATCAAACATTGTTCATCCCCCTTTCCCCCCCACATTATTTCCACATGTCACAGTGCCTGCCCTGCCAAAATTCATGGATTGCCTCAAGGACAAACAGGCCATCTACACTGAATTATAAATTTGAGTTTTATCCAGTTTTCTGCTTTTGGACCAAATGGGCAGCAAATCCGGTGACTTCATATTTAATAACCTAGATGTCATTTGTCCTGTGCCTTTCAGCAAAGAGTAAAGAGTTGGATGGCTAGCAGTTTTGCAGATTTTTCCCCCTAATTATTTTAAGCTATTCAGCCTGGTATCCAAACTATTGATGCAGAGCCAAATTGCCAGCAGGGGAGAGATCGGTCCAATCCAGGAGCTAAATGAGTCACTGAGAGTCAATCTGTTTTTCCCTTGCTGCTGGGGTTTCCTCAGGCCGGCCTCTCCGCGGAATCTCACAGGGAGCTGCAGGCCTGCCTCCTCGGCTCCTGTGGCCTAGCGTCTTGGGCCTCGGCCCCTCTGGCTGTGGCTGCTGATGTGTTCTGACCCGCTGGCCAAGGAAATTGGAGATCCAGGGCCTCAATCACACTGTAGTTGAGGCTTCGCCTTGACAGAAAATGAAGACATCTTGGCCTTGTTGTGTTCGCTTCCCTTGTAATACATCAGGTGGCCGGAACGTAAAGGAAGGCTCAGAAGCTGAACATGTTATTGGGGTGCCTGCCTGTTCACTGCTCCCCTAGCGCTGTTCCCTCAGAGCGCCCTCCTTCTTATCCAGGGTGTCCAAATATAGTCTTTGGAAACAGTTTGCTTCATTTTACCAGAGTAAAAGAACAAATACAGGTGTGATTGTCGGGGTGGGTGAGAGTGCTTGGGGTGACCACTGTCCTTAGCCAGAACTGCTGCAATAATGGCTCTTTAAATCTCTAGGGGAAAATGTCATCGTGTCTGAATACCATTTTTTTTTAAATAGAAATATTTAATTTCTAACAATATTGACTAAAAAGTAAATTCATCAAATTCTAGTAGTGTCACTATTCAAATACACAAACATGTACAGCTGGTTTAGGACTTAAGATTTAGATACGGGTATTTCATGGTAAATGATTAAATTCGCCGACACAGCTAACCTGAACTTTGCCAATAGTACTGACATTTTTGTGTCGTATGCACTAAAGACTGTGGGTAATCGTAATTGTTATGAGCCTTTTCTCTTTAAAACTCAAACACAATCAAGGAATAGTGCTCTCTGTGAATGTATAGGGGGGTTAATAATGAAGTTTGAGAAAACAGCCACAAAAATTCTATTGTAGAAAGTTGAACTGCCCTGGAGTACTCAGAAAGTAGAGAGCTTAGGTGTCCTTGAGAAATAAAGAAAGAGTTTGGGGCAGGGAAGAAAGACTGATGAATTGAGCCTTAAAATATTCAGATAGAAATACTTAGGCATAGATCCTCAAAAGGCAGAGTTGTTGCCTTTTTCATGGTGAAGACTCAGAGCTTTGCTCCCTATGGGAGAGTCAGTTTTATTTCTGATTTCCAACAAACCTCACCTTTTTATATATTCACGCTGACTTTTGGTCTCCCTTTTCCAAACTAGCAAGGTGACAAGGGCAGTTAAAAAAAAGTCAGATTTCTGAACTAAGGAAAAAAAAATTCACTGAAATCAGGTGTGAATTTTCTTTTTTTTTTTTTGTGCTGGGGTCATTCCTATGATGGGGTCAAAGACTTCATTTGGGTCTTGTAGTGAGTTTCTCCATTCCAGGAATTCATGTAGTTCTGGGGAACATTCCCACTATCTTAGTCAGAAGTGATTAAGTAAAAAATAAAACTCCCATTTTCTCGTCACATTTTGAACCACAGATCAGCTAATACCAATCATGAAACACCAGTTTTCAGATCATTAATACAAAACATCATCCACAGGAGGCTATAAAATGTTGCTTTATATAATTTAGCTACAGTTACACTGCTTTCAGAAAGCAGGAATCTCCTTGAAAAGAAATTTACATGAAAACAGTTCCATTGTTTGAGAACTTATGCAAATGCCGCACCAAGGGGTTTGATAGTGATTTAAAAAAATTAAATCTTTATCACTGACTCATGGAGCTCCTGAGACACTTGGTTACCTAGAAAGAATTCTATTGCACTTATTTATTTTTAAAATGTATACAAGATAGTGTTTTGCACCTTTCCCCCTGAAGCTCAGAACTTTTCATAAACTTCAAAGCCTTCTTACAAGAAAGGTACTACAGAGTCTAGTGCTTTTCAGTTGAACATGAGGATCACTTATTACTAGTTAAGAAAATTGTATATAACAACCACAAAAGCTGACATGGCTTCAAGTATTTTGAACAAGGTAAAATGTTTCTCCCGTGGGTGTAGCATTTAGGGACCACATGGAGATACACACCCTTAGTGCTCAATCAGCAGAAGATGAAGCTCTAAGTGTCTCAATTCATGTTGATTGCCTCTCAACTCCCTGGTGTTAGGAATTTGAATGTGTCCATGACTACATGCTCAGACAATGAATTGCGTGTGCCAGAATCTGATTCTTATAGAAAGACACTAAGGGGGTGAGTGAGGAAAAGGGGGTCAGAACAAATGTTGTGATGTTTTCCTTTGATTTGTACTTTCACGGAATTCTTTTGCATTTACTCCCTAGGGTCTCTCTGGTATTGGTAGCCTCAGTTTCTTTTCTTTCCTTCTTAATTCAATGTGGAAGATGATCAAAGTATGGAGTTTATCCTGCTCCAGAGGTTGGTATTTCTACAGGAACAAATGAGTTTGGTTTTTAAGCACCAGTCTTTAAAGGTTATGCCAGATTATATGGACTTTGAAATCAGACATTTTGTTTTAGCACTGCCATTTAGCAGCTTTGACACTCTGGACACCCCATTTTAACCTATTTGAGCCCCAGTTTCCTCTTCTATAAGTGGGAATCCTCCTCCTCCTCTATTAACTATTAAAAAAAAATTGAACAAACTCCCATTCCTATATTCTTAACATAGGTGTATATGCATACATTTATTTATACAGGTCTTATTGTACTATAATATGTAAGTTATAAAATACACATAATGGAGGCTAAATAATGAGGTCCTAAAGAAACAGAAATCAATATTTGAATCTTTTCTTCCTATTCTGCTCTCCTCCTGGGATGCACCACTTAACTTGGTGAAGCATAAGACATCTAACTTGGTTAACACACTGCCTGGCACAAAGCAGGTATTACTTATTTTTTATGCCTAAGGAAAATACACTTGCTATTCAGCCTGTTGCGAGCTTCTTCACTGTATGACTCTGATGAGAAGCAGAGAGTGGCCAGGTTAGGGAGCGGACTCCTTCAACAGGAAGGAATCGCACTGCACAATTCTGACCAGCATTTACTTCTACTGAGAGATGTTCCACACGCACTGTGGTTTTTCAGAAGGCCCTGTGTCCCAAGGGAGATTGGTGGCGTGTCCCTTTCAGACAGGCTATAGCGTTAACAGAAATCTCACCCAACTGTGAGACTAGGGTGATATTACTTCCTTGAGCAATGAAAACTACATCATAAGAGCTGTGCAAATGTAGGGCTGGGGTAGGATGGAACAGGATTCAAAATTGG
This sequence comes from Condylura cristata, assembly GCF_000260355.1. Taxonomy (NCBI): domain Eukaryota; kingdom Metazoa; phylum Chordata; class Mammalia; order Eulipotyphla; family Talpidae; genus Condylura; species Condylura cristata. The sequence continues at coordinate 53,838,599 of NW_004567109.1, forward strand.
AGGAAAATAGAAAATGTTTCTGTCTTTTTCTTAATCATTCCTTTGCTATAGTCAGCTTTGCTCTAAGCATTACTTATTCTATGTCACTGGCAAGACACACTGAGTTTGGATTTTATTGTAACATTGATGCTAAATTTAGACATTTATCTAAATACACTTGGTATAGAGGCTTCTGATTTCACGCAGATCCATTTGTTCGGTTATATATGCTGTCATATATACTGAACATGTCAGACTCTGTACTAGGCGCCATTTTGAGTATGATCTGAACAGAGAGAAGCAAGCCAAAGGGACCGAAGGACATAAGTAAACTAAAGAGCCCCAAACCCCACTCAGGAACTTGGGATTTGCTAAGAAATTTGATATGAGCCCAATGTAGCTGACTTCACACTTTTAGGGAGCATCAATTTGTAGGGAATATTTCTCTAGCTTAATGTATAGAATCTTGACAAAACAGGTTACAACAAATATTGAAAAAATTTAGAAGTTGAGAGGAGAAATACAAATTTGCATTCGTTTTGATGAAAACATGCAGTATGTTATTTCTGTTTTTCTTATTCTGAAGCGACTGAGTCTCCAAGCTTAAGATTTCCTCTATGTTCATTTTTTTTTCTGTCACAGCCTCACTGTGTGTTTTTTTTTTTTTAATTTATGCATACAGAACTGGAATACAGGCCAGAGGTGTAGGGGGTTGGTGAGAGGGCTCACCAGAGACAGAGTGGGGAGCAGAACAGGCAGATTGACAAAGTACATTGCTGAGAGGAGCAGCAGGTGAGAAGGGAGAGGTCTGCGCCATGCGGATCACCTACTGAGTGGGGATCGAACTCGCACCAAAGCTGCTGCTAGCTTTGCAGTGCTGGGCTTTGCCACCCCCCCCCCCCCATGCCACCAGAGAGAGAGCCTCAGCATCACTCTTTTTGAGGTATAACATCTTAATGTAGGTGGTGGTAATGTGTGTGTTTGTGTGTGTGCACATGCACGCATGCGTGCTGGGCATTCCAGGTTCTCAGCTGGTGCTGATTCTCCTCTTATTTTTGTACACTGAGAAGATCATATTCCAAGTACTGAAAGGACCTACGTCTGACAAACCTGGCAAATGGACTGTGAGCTGATATGGGATGATGTTCATGCTGGATTAAGGCATAGAAAGCTGATGAGATCCTCTGGTCCCTCTTTCTTCTGTGAAGAGGAGACCAGATGATCTAAACTCTTTGCACCTGGGGCCTAGAGTAATTTTCTGACAGAGCACCTCATTAACTTGTGATGAATACACCAGAATAAAACAAACAAACAGAACATTTTTTATCTTGATAATCTACTGGGATTTCAGCATAACCCATTTTGTTTTTCCTGGGACAAGGGGACATCTAGATCTTTCTCCTAAGGTCTTCTATTCTAAAGAATTGTGAGCAAAGTAGGAAGATTTGAGGACATCCATGAACTGAAATGAGGATAACTTAGGAGTCAGATATCTGGGAGGAATAGGAAAGACTCACAGGCCAATCAGATGTTGGAGAGTCAGCACACCATGGTGATTCTTCAGAGGATTCAAATTCTGCAGTTTGAACTGTGACAAGACTTTTCCTTCAGTATAGAAAGGCGATGCCTATGTCCTTTCAAGAGTGAGAAATCAGGGTATCTTTTCATTGGAGGGTTTTAGGAAAGAACAAAATGAAAAATTTGCACCACAAAAATCTTCAGAAATGATGACTGCTTAGATCTGTAAGAGGTCCAGAAGAGTGAGTTGCAAGTGGAAGTAGACAGAACTCACCTCAACAAAGTCAATAGCACAATAATATTTTACATAAAAATTCTTATTAGCAGTGTATTGAAAGGCTCCCAGAGTAACATTTTTCTTCATGGAACTAATGCACCATTACAAAAGGTGACATAATCACCTTTAGCTGCTAACTAAGAGACCTCATGGAATAAAACCCCCATAAGTAGAGTAGATAGAATAAATACCCCGAGTTTGAAAGATAGTGACATTTCTGAGGCCTCTAATGGCCTTGGAGCAATCTTAGTGTGGTATGGACTAAGGCTGACTTGTTGATCTGTGAGGCTCTTTTAAATGTACTTTTAAGGCTGCTTTCTCCCTAATCTTAAACACTTGACCTTTCAGTCTGATATTCTTCAGTATTATTAGATTAGATGATTAGTTATTAAATATACTGTCTCCAGTAAATAGATAATTGTATAATGCAATGGCCTTCAGCTTTTCCAGGCCATGTTCCCATGACATTTAGAGTTAGAACACAGAGTCCTTTCATGCTAGGGATGTTTAACCCTTTCTGTGGGTACAAGCATACACAGGGATTTCCCTGAATCTCACATTCAAGTTAATTGGAAGTCAAAAATGTGGAGTACTACATGTTTTTGAGAGCTCTACAACTCAAGGATTGCTTACTGCTGTTATGCCCACATAATGATAGTGAAAAATACATAAACCAACATTTTCCCTGTGACAAACTGGGGGTGATGAACACAAAGCAGGTGCTTCCTCACTAGACTAGAGTTTGGGTGCTTGAGAAAAGCTTATAATGCAGTGCTGATCTACAACCATAAACATGCAGGTGGAGATCTTTTAAATGTCTGTTTCTTTTGCTAGATTTTGCTTGGCATGAGGGGGCGGAGATGAAGAAGGGGAGAAGAAATAGAGGACAGAGAGTATCTAGTATGTTTTGGTCTCTTAATATGGGTCAAATACTATGCTGGACATATCAAATAGACAGACTTATCACCCTCTAAATAAAAATAAAGTTTCTTTTACTTGCTATTCTTTTGCATTTTAGGTCTCTGGGCTTGGAAAAGTTAAAATTGTCCGAGACCCATTAGGGTAGTTGAATTGGGGTTTGAGCTCAGATTTGTTTGACTTCTGTGCTTGCTCTTTTCTATATCTCATACCAGACTCTTTTCATTAAGCAACTACTAGGTGTATATGTGGTATTATTCATGTTATGCAAAGGAGAAGCTATTCAGGGATATCTAGGTATTGATTTGATTTTTACAATTCAGTGCCTGCCTTGGAGGCACAACAGTTTAGAACATAGCACTGTGAAGCAAGCCTCAGTTGCTTCAGAGCTGCTTCATTTTCTAGTCATGGAGGCACCCACATGGCGCAGCAGACCTCTCCTGACCCGCCCGCTCCTCCCCTTAGCAGTGTACTTCATTCATCTGCCTATTCTGCGCCCCACTCTGTCTCTGATGAATCCTCTCACCTCTGACCTGTACCCCAGTTCTGTACGCATAAACAAATAAATCTTAACAAAATAAAATGGAGTGCCTTCTGTGTTTCCAGTGGCATAAAGAGAAGAAAACAAAAATCCTGAGACATTCTTAGAGACCTTTAACTTAGAGGTAAAATCTGTTTGTGAAGGCAAAGCAACATTTATAAAATAATTTCTAAGCTGGGTCTTATGAATGGTAAACTAAATGTTTGCCAAGGTGAAGATATATTTGATCTGGATTCTTAGAACATGAGGTGATAGGATCTTGTAAAATAGTCAAGATTTGAGCACTCTGGGTATGATATGCACCAAAGTGTAGTGTTTGGAGGGCAGAGGAGATGAAAACAGGCCTGACTGGGGAGGAAGATGGGGCAGCCTGATTGCCTTCCTGGCTCTGGAGCATCACAGCAGCTTAGGCTCTCTCTTCCTGTTTTCATCCCTCTGAGAAAATTCCCCGCATGTGCTGCATACATATCCATCCTTTCTGGCAAACTCCAGGGGAACCGGAACTACCTTTTGTTCATCTCCTTAGTCCCATGCTCAGGAGAAATGCATGGTGCCCAGCAGATGCTCAGTAAATGCTTATGAAATGAGTGGATGGGAAAAGGTTCGTAGCCAGATCAACATAGAGGTAAGCAAAGAGTTGTATCAGATATGACAGTTAAAATGTTCTTGATGAATACTTCAGCTGGTTATAGGTAGCATTTATTTGACTAGGTAGACAGGAGACTCAGAAAATTGAGACAGAGTATGAACCAATTAAATAAGACTGGGCAAATAAAGAACTGGAAGTCAGAGAGTAGTGAGCATCAATAGGCTTTGGCTGGATGTCTGATACAGGGGAGAACGGGGGTTCCACATTAAGAAATGTGGAATGCAGAGGAAAGATCTTGTAGAAAATAATGAACTACTTTTTGACTAGCTGAAGAATTTCAAAGTAAACCTAAGTGTCTGTGTTTAGTGTTAAGTGATAAAGAGCACACGTAGGTGATGGTAGGTGATAGGTGATGGTAGGTATTTGGAAACGAACATGCAAGGAGACTGATGTACAGATGTGGCTGGCTGGCTGGGCTGAAGCTTCTACCAAGATGCTCAAGGCAGAGTCCAGCTATGTCGGAATGAATGATTGTCTCATAAGCTCTCTGAGATGATGGGTTCTGCCTGGAGGCCATAGGGGAGATCTAAGGTATGGAATGATCCACTTGGTTTAGTTTGCCATGAGCTCTCCTAAGGCCTTGATATGTGATTTTAATCTCCAATTAATCAAACTAAATTTGAAACCTCTTGACTGATGGTTACATTCAGACAATGGGGCTCTGATGACCCTGGTTGACTGGACGGTATTCTCTTCTATCAGTGGGGCTGGGGCAGAGAGGAAGACTCTCTCTCTCTCTCTCTCTCACACACACACACACACACACACACACACACACATGATGAGCTATGATATCAGAGGATTCTGTGCATTCAACACACACTGAAACAATGGTTAGTGCTCTTATCATAGAAGAGCACACCTGCTTCCAGAAAGAAATACAAACCATGTGACTCTTGTCTCTCCCAAACTCAAAAGCCAAGCCTCAACCATGATTCAGAACTCATTATCAGTTTTTTTCTCCTGGTTATGAAGGTGATCTCCCTCACCCCCTTAAACAATTGAGATGTGATTGACATATAACATTTTATTACTTTTAGCACAATATGATAATTTAGTATTTATAAATACTACAAAATAATCACCGTGATGTCTAATTAACATTTGTCACTAAGTTATAAAAAAATTCTCTTTTTGTGATGAGAATTTTAAAGATCTACTAGCTTAACTTTCAAGCATGCAATATAACATCATTTGTCACATAGTTACAAAGCTGTATCTTGCATCTTTTAGGACTGCAACAAGCCAAATGAATGAATGAATGAGTGATGAATGAATGAGTAAATTAATAAGCCTCTTGCAATGCCCCCCAAATGCCATGGTGGACAGAGAATTGTACATTTCATAGGTGATACTTGCAAATATTGCAGTGTTTCCAAAAATAAAAGCACACACAGTTCCCCTCACATTGATTTGTTATGATAGCTATAGTACCAAGAAGAAACACATCTCACCCTGTGGGTACAGAAGGCACAAGTACTAGATTTTGCACATTTTCATAAACATCATGGAGCATAGTTAGCTTAGAATCCTACAGAGACTACTTGGCATATTTACAGAGCTCTGACCCACACCAGAGCATCAAGATGGTTTAAAGTTTGGGGAACAGGTTCCCCCACTGACAAATAGCATAATTAGGTATAATGTCTTAAGTGAACATATTAGCTCGGGCTTTTAACAGTGTGCAAACCCCTACTTCAGCAATAACAACCTAATCTTGTGTGAGAGTCATCCTGGGCTTCACTTGAACACAGGAACTGAGCGTCCACCCGTGGATAAAGCTCAGAATGGTTTTGTTTTATAATGTCCTTGTTAGTCACGCAATCTGTGTGCAAACAAAACAACATTATTTTTATCTTCTCAAAAAGTTAATCAAAAGCTGGTGCAGAACCAGGACCAGTTACTGAGGAAAGGTTCATCCTAGCACAGGCAACCTGGACAGAGAGTTGTGGGGGCAACTCAAGCCTGATAAAGTAGCTATGAATGTCCACCGAATTGTTTTTGATAGTTTGCCCTTGTAAGGATGATCCTACTGTAATTAAATAAGATAACGTCGCCAACAATCTTTTCAAAGTACCCTGTTGAAACTTGCTGTCCTCACGCTCTTGCCAGAGCCCATTCCTGCCTCCTGCTCCTGTCTGGCTGGTTTGGAGGGGTGACTGCCTCTGGGCAAGTTTGTGTTGTGGCCCAGGAAGAGGCAGGGCTGGGGCCTAGCAGTTGCTCAAGGCCTCCAGGTTGAGTGAGTTCTATTAGGAATAGAGGAGCCTGACCACGTTCTGTGTCATCTTAAGGTCAGGGAACTCAGTAACCGCAAACCTGGCCTCTCTCTTTCTCTCTCTTTTTTTAATAAAGGATTTATTTATTTATATATACAGAACTGGGTACAGGCCAGAGGTGCAGGGGCAGTGAAAGGATTCACCAGAAACAGAGCCAAGAGAAGAGTAGGCAGACTGACAAATACACTGCTGGGGAGAGCAGCGTGCTGGTCAGGAGAGGTCTGCCGTACCATGTGGTCACCTCCAGTGCTGGGGATCAAACTCACATTGAAGTGGCTGTGGCTGTCATGCAGTGCTGTGCTTTAACCTGCTGCGCCAGCAGGGAGGGCCAAACCTGGCCTCTCTAGGGAGAAATCCTGCTCAGTGTCAGGTTCTGATAACGGGGAATGGTGCCTCGAGATGGCTCTGCAGAGAGGTATGCGAGCCTGTACTTCCTGCTCAGTGTTTCTGTAGGCTGAAAACAGTTCTATAAAATAAAGTTTATGAAGCACTGGGATTTATTTGAAAAAAAAAAAAATCCTCCTATTCCGTGAGAATAGGAACAGAAGGACACCTTGAGATTTGGAGATCTATACCAAACAGGAAACTAGAATTAAAAATATTTCCTCATCTGAGCTTTGATGGCCTCCATGGAGAGGGTGGAAAGTGAGACTTTTCCAGAGTTAGAGGGGTCTCTAGGTTTAATGTCACTTGAGTTTTTTCGGAACCTCTAGCAAATAGCACCTAAATACGTCTGTTTGGCATTGCATGGGGCTACATGTTACCTGATTAAATGTTTTACTTCAACCATTTAGATTTATATAGGTCAGCCTCAGTGCTGGAGAAACAATTTGTACTAAAATTATTGTTTTTTGGAAATAGGTTCATCTAAACTAAATAAAGTTGATAGAATACATTTATGTTCCTAAAAAAAAAAAAAAACAACCCTCTAGTCATCGACTGGTGTGAACTCTGTGGGCATGAAAGTGTTAAATAATAAAACCCTAGCCAGGCTAGTGGAAGTTTTAATCCCAGCTGCTGCCCCTGGGGGTAAGAGGAAGAGATATTTGATAGTCCAAAGCAGAAAGTAAATATAGAGTAAATTACTTCCATGTAATTGGGGAGATTATTTCAAGTAGATTGCAAGTTGGAAATGGACTGCTTCTTTACAGAACCCAGGGTGACTTGCAAATCACCCATTGTGGCTTTGAGGTGGCGCTGAGGGAAGGGGCAATTCAGGCTTCCAGGGACAACTATGAGTAAGAGTTTATAAAGTCAGAATTAAACATCTTTGATAGCGCATTACTCAGATGTGTGCAGTAGTTAATAGGAACAGAGGTACAGAGACAGAATTGTGTCCTACTTACAAATCTTAACTATGAGCTCTTGTGGACAGAAAAGAAAAACTCTTTGAAACAATAGAATTGCCTGCATTCAAGGAAATGTTTAATTTGATTTGAGATAGTATGGGAAAGAAAAGGAGGGGATCTGTCAGAAATACCTAGAAGAATTATAAAATTCTTAAAAATATGTAATATCTTTTAGGTGAAATTTTTCATATAATGATCCAATTTCCCCAGTATTTCCCATTCTTTAACTCTCTCTTCCATTTGATGCTCCCTTTTGAGCCAATATGTCCCTGTATCCATATGGCCATCTTACTAATATTTGTCTCCTCTTTTTTAATTCTGTAGGTTTTCAAGTCTGAGAAGCCTTGCTAAGCTTCATGCCTGCATCCACAAATCTCTCTGTCTTTGGGCTAATTGCTTGACCTCTCTCAGCCTTTACCTTGTTGCTTATGAAATGGGGGTAACGATAGTATGTGCTTCATAGGGAAAATGTTGGGAGAAGTAAATAAGAAAATGCATGTAAAGCATTTATCGTACATTATTTCTCACACAACATGATGTTAATCACATTCATAGTTCTAGTCATCCACATGTCAATTCAGTGTGTAGCATCTAGATATAGACTGATAATGCAAAATAGACTATTATCTCCGTAATTTTAGGCTATACCTCTATTGATGCAACCAGTTAGGACATTAAGATTTTCTGTTTAGGTATTATAATTTTCTTAGGGGAGTGGGGTGTGATGGACCTAATCAAACTGTTAAAAAACTTCTCTCTTTGTGCTTTGGTATTTAGTTTTAAATTCTAGGGCATGACTTTACATTTTCTCCATTATATGTGATCAAATGTTGGTTTCTTTTTCAAAACTATGCAATTAATTTGTGCATTCAGTCATTCTAGATGTTTTCAGAAATATGTTTATTATATAGACAGGATATTGCTAGTTATTTGCCATATTCTGAAATTCTTTTAATTCACTGGGAGTTTTGGAGGAGCATAATTTCTGCATCATCACCCAATCATAGAACATGGTAGATAATTCAGAGGTAAGGGCTTAGGTCTAAGGAATATCTTTAGTAACTTTTCTTTAGGCTGACTAGTACCCTTAGCACTCTGTTGTTTAACTGTGATGAAGTCATCTCATTGTGGTATCATCTGGTACAAACTATTTTTTGACTTGACAAGCAGAAAATTTTGAGACCTTCTCAGAATTCTTGTAAGCCAAATTCACTAAATCCATCTAGTTGCCTGATTTAATATTCCTATCAAAATAAGGTTAGTCTAATCTGATTTATTTTCTAAGTGAAATTAGATGGGCTTGTTTTCTAAAGGGCTCGGAGGACATATTTTCATAGCCTATTCTAGAATTATGAAGAATTTAAATAAGAACAGAATTTATATAAAAGTACAACATGACAATTGTGTTTCAGATGCTCATCCCCACCCCCTGAATCATGGTGAGGACCTCAGCAAGCACATGGAGACTTTAGCTAGGCAAAAAACATTCTAGCCAATTGTACTGATAATCCCTTATCCTCCCTTTAATTGAGCAATGAATGTATTTTACTTAGCTTTTGATATGTATTTCTTCCCACCCGGGCTCCTTACAACTGGGGACTTGCTTTTACTCATTTTCTGTGCTTCCTGTCACAGTACATGACATATCATAGGTAATCCAAACTGCTTCTTAATCTGATGTACTTGAGGTTTATTTTTAAATCTAATGCCTAATTTATTATAATGAAGGAGAAAGGATACTACTCCTTCAGTCCAGATTATGATAAATAGAGGAAATGGCTATTGGTCTTGAGGGCATTCCAAGAATTTTTGTCATTATTAGGAAAGTTTAGTATTTGAGTCAGAATTAGGGAAGCTTAGAATTCAGCTGTTTCTCTCAAATGATTACCAGTAGTGGCTAGTGTCTGGGAAGCAATGAAATAATTTTCTCAAAAAATTAGGAAATTGGTGATCATTTTATCACCTTTGTTGTACTGGGAGCTTGGAAATCTGGGGAGAGGGGAGAAATTGTGTGTTAAACAATTATTGTCCCATTTTGATCTTTGCAAAGACCTTCCCTTCTTTAAATGTGTTCAGGATAGGAGATTTTATGCACTCTTTGTACTGGTATCTCCAGTGTCTCCACAGCATTTAGTAAAAAAGAAGGAACTCACTAATTGTTGGATGAATAAATAATTTTTGCAAAAGTGCTCAGTAGACTGAAACTGTACAAATTAAAAGCTGAAGATGATTATCAGTCTCAGAAACTAAGTGAACTTTTGTTTAGTTACACCACACACTCACAAATAATATAGGACACAATAGTTTGCTTTAAAGTGTCACTTGATATTAATTGTCCCTCACTGATTTGTGTGTTTTCCTGGGCTTGGGTGGGTTGGGCTGTCAGTGGAGAAGCCACAGACTAGGTGGTTATGGCTACAGGACTGATGGGGCCCGGTGATCTGGAGATACAGCAGGTGAGTCTGGCATGGCAGGGACAGGTGATAATGACCTGAAAAAACTGGTCCTTCTACTTAGTGACAGTGATTAGCAGGGTGTAAGAAGAGATCAAAATTCCAAAGATTCCCACATATGTCTCAGTGTCTTGCCTAGGGTTTCTGGGTATTTAAAGATATAGTCCAGATTTGGTTTAGGCTGTTTCACTTGTTCTCATGTAATCTGGTAGAAGTGCTGGTCAGTTGAAGAGGGTGGTGAGGCCAGGAGAAGTCCCCCCCTGAGAAGCCAAGACAGTTCTATATGTGCCAATTTCACATGGCTCATTGGGGACTTGTCATCATCATACTCTGTAGTTCTTGTCCTTCTGGAAAGATGGCAAATCCTAAATACCTAGATAGAGGGGTCTAGAGTGGCAGGGAGGGTAGGGGGAGAGGATCAGGGTGTTATTGAAGCTGTTTTGCTTCAAGCAAGCACAAATTTTTTACTCAGCTTATTTTGGCCTATTTTGAAGGGCAGATGGAAATAATGAAGATGGATGGTAAGGAAAACCCAAGTCACCCTTGGGTATTGTCCACGAAACCCTGGTTTGGTAAACACTGAGGTACCTCAGTAGTGTTATTTGAAGCATGAGATGCTTCTCATGAGGGTTTGACTCTCCAGGGATGTATCTTTCAAAGTGCTATCTATTGAACTAGAATATCAGGGATGCGTGCAGGGAGAGATTCCAGGGAGGGAGACTACATTTTTTTAAGACTCTGCATTTTTTTTTTTTTTAAGATTTTTATTTTATTTTGTGCATACAGAACTGGGGTACAGGCCAGAGGCTCAGAGGTGGTGAGAGGCTTCATCAGAGACAGAGCGGGGAGCAGAACAGGCAGATCGACGAAGTACACTGCTGAGGGGAGCAGCGGGCGGGTCAGGAGAGGTCTGCCACGCCATGTGGTCACCTCCAGGGCTGGCGGGAATCGAACTCATGCGCAAGTGGCTTCAGCTTCTCAATGCTGTGCTTTAACCCGCTGCGCCACCAGGGAGGGCCAAGACTCTGCATTTTTAATAAGCACCTTGGGTAAAGCTTCACAAAGAGTAAAGTTCGGAACTAGAAACTATGAAAATAAGCTCAAACCACTTGTCCTTCTAATGTTCAGAATTTCTTCATTTTTTCAATTCTTTATTTTTTGGTTTTGGTTTTTTTTTTTTTTTTTTAAATCTCCTTACAGTCTTTTGGGTACCTCTCCTGGATTATTTTGCTCCATGTGACTGGGAAGTTCGCATATTTCCTAATGAGTATTCCTTGAAATCTTTTATGCTATATCTAAGAGAGAAATGAGTTGCACATATAGCACATGTATACGGGGCAACAGGAAAGACATAACGGCAGTCATACTAATACCCTCTATTCGAGATACTCCATCATTCACAATTAAATTGAATTCAACTATCTGGTTAAATTACATGATCTTACTGACTTTTACAACTTGCTGTTAGACTAAATAATATTCCTATTTTACAGTTGGGTAAATTGAGACTCAGAGAAGATGAGGAATTCCTTAGGTCAACTGACTAGCACAGGAAAGAACTGAAGTGAAATTTAAGTCAGGGTCTCACAACATTGGCCCATTGGTGCTGATACTCACCACCAGATGGTCTCCAGAGTGGCCTTCCTGCATGTGTCTTGTAAGTTGATACTTAGAGCAGATTTGTTAATGTGAAACAGCCTGATTTATGACCTTTGTGATTCCTTTGGGAAAAATCTCGACTTAAATTGTTATGGACATGCACTTGTTGAGTAATAATTTTCTCTTAGGAAAGACATCTCTGAGTCAATCTATTTTAACTCTTACCTGAGGCTTTACCCCAGGTCTCAATATTTTTGAAATGGCTCACACTTCTACTTTGTTTATTGTATCATTCTAGGAAGATGAGCATAAGCATTTCAAAGAAATCATTTTGCTCAATCTGATTATGCTACATTTATAGATACATTCATGCATACACTTTTTACATTTTTGACTGTTTTATTTTGATCAACCTGATTGAATCCCTTTTGAACTCACGTTCTCATTAAAGTCATCACATTAAACAACAGGAAGCTTGGGGGCCCAGCTCAGTTTCTCTGAAGACAGATGATAAGCACTCACCCAACCTCTGCTGTGTCCTTCCTCTGATGGGGACACAGTCAGGAGATGCAGCCCATAATAATGAGGGCTCTTTCATTGCCATATAATCTTTTCTTCAGGTTAGAATGCAAATTTCAAACTTTATCTTCCACACGTTGGTCCTTGTCTTGATCTCTGAAGCAACACAGGTGTCTTGTCCTTTGCTTTCATGTGAGAACTCATAAAATATATGAGCCAGTCATTATGAGAGCTAGAGTTAGAGAATTTGGGGGTTTTATGGGATGAATTGTGTTCCCCTGAATTTATATACTGAAGTCCTAACCCTTAGTAAACAGAATGTAATTGTATTTGGAAATAGGGTCTTCAAAAGACAATAATTTAAAAGGAGATTATTGATATAGGTCCTGATTCAATATGGTTGGCTATCAGGACACAGAGTCACATGGGATGAACATGTAAAGGCACAGGAAGAAAATGGCCATCTACGAGCCAAGGAGAGAGACCTTAGAAGAAGCCAATGTTATCAACATCTTGTCTTAGATTTTTAACTTTCTGAACTATGAAAAAATGAGTGTCTATTGTTCCAGCTACCCAGTCTGTGATACTTACTTATGGCTGTCCAGGAGATTAATTCAGGAGTCCAAAGTGTTTGGGGACAGAGTCAAAGAAATAATGAGATCATACAAGTAAGTATAAAGAGTGAGAAGCTAAGAAGACCATGGGGTAAAAAGCTGTATAGAACCATACTGATAGAGGAATCAAGCAAGAGCAGTTAAGAACAAAAGAAAGTATTTATTATGGGTTTCAAATTTCTTTTGTTGTCTTAACTGATGCTTTCAAACTTTCTCTCCTTTCCTTGCCCCCAGAGATGACGTTAAGGTATGGATTTTAATCTCAAAATTGACTATCAACATTCAAAGTGACAAGAAATATAAAGAAAGAAAGAAAAATGGAACCATTCCAGTTTGCATAAAACCAAAAATAGTCAGGAGACTTGAAGCTGACCCCGACCCCCACCTCCAGGAGAAACTGAAACAAAGCCAGCCCAACACACACTGCCCAATATTGCAAGTTGACCAATCACATTTCAACTAAATCGTTGTCTAATTTGTATACAATTACACCAATCAGAATTTGACTGACTTGAAATCTAATTTGCATAACAAAACTGATTAGGAGCTATCCAGTCTTGTCTTTGGGCCTGTAAGCCTCCCCATCTCCAGGCAACTTGGAACTCTGTTCAAGGGCTTCTTGGGCCCATGTCTTCAGGACTGAAGGTCCAAGGCCCCAAATACTCACCTCTAATTTGCTCTACCAGGTTCAGTCACCATATATAAACACCAAAAGTTTATATAAATACCATTAAATTTGAGTTCAATTTCAGAATTTTTTTTAAAGAACACAAAGTACACATTTCTTTGACACAGACTATGAAATTCAATTTCAGTTCACATTTGTGGTGGGGATACTAACATACACTTTGAAAACTAGCAAACAAACAAACAAAAAAAATCAGGTATCTCTAGGTACTTCTAATGTGCACACTAATCAAGATGCATAAATATAAAGAATTCTTTTCTACATGCCTGAAAATGATACAGGACAATTACATGATTCAAAATTATGCAACTTTTGGTGGGGGAGGAAAGCTTGTATATTCAGTAAACATAGTTTAAGTTTCTATTCACTACCTTATTATTTTCAATAATGATGTTGAAAATGTGGGTTATGTTGGTAGCCTTTGGGGAAGCTTATATTCCTCCTTTGGCCAGCAGGCACCCTTCTGTCCCCATATTTCAGAATCTCACTCTGAAATGAGCTATGAAAGCTTACAATAGTCAATCACATTGACCATCACATTATTCTTTGTGACTTGGGAGAATGCCCTGGTTTTCACAAATGTTCTATCTGCTGAGAATTAGGAACCATTTCTAGGTAATAAAGAACTATCACTTACCAGGAAGTATACTCTTCCTTTTTGTGGAAGAAAACTTATGACATTGAACTTGATAAAAGCCATCATTTTCACAAGCTCACATAAAGCAAATCTTTTCTGTCTTTCCACCCTCCCTATAAGTTCAAGAATGTGGAAGTGACAAAAGTGGAAAGAAGATATTGTAGGCTGAAACAAATCAACACTTAAATTATTTATAAAAACAGCGAAGGGCTCTCTGGTGGTCTAGGGTTTAAAGTCTTAGCACTATCTAGCTATTGCCAGCCTTTGTGGTATGAATTCGATTCCATGCCAAGGAGCTGACCCACATGGCACAGCAGACCTCTCCTGTCTCACCTGCTGCCCCTCTCAACAGTGTATTACAGTAGATCTGCTGTTCTTCTCTTCATTCTATAGTGAATTCTCTCACCCCCTGCACCTCTGGCCTACAACTCAGTTCTTGTATGCATAATTAAAATAAAAACTCTTTAAAAATTAACAGTGAATTGTATAACTTCAGCTCAGATCTTCTAAATAACTCTGCTGTGCTCTTCTTCCACTTCTGGGATACACACACACACACATGTATATGTATATATGTGTTATATATGTGTGTCACATATACTATACATATATGTGTTATCTGTATACACACACATCTGTTTTATATACATATATATGTGCACACACACATATATTTAATCAGTGCTTCATTCTTTTCAAATACTGGGGAAGCAAAAGATTTTTCAGAATAACTGGAATAACAGATTCTGTTAATTTAGTAAAAGATTCAGGTGTCATTGTTAATAATAAGTAGAGCTAATTAGTATTGAGTTCAAAGTAGGTAGGTAGAGCTACTTAATATACACAATGCCCAAGACATTATAGTTGGAGGTAAGTGTGTGTGTGTGTGTGTGTGTGTACCCTAAAATTTATCAGGCTTACTTCACGGGTACTGACGTGACTGGTTTGTCGACTTTAGGGATTCATTATGCTCCTCTATCCAAAACTGTATTTTATCTAGATGTCATGATGTCTGACATTCCACATCTAAAGATTCATTCTTTTGGCTCTCTTTCCTTTCTTAAAGTGAGATTTTTCTCATTCTGTTCAAAATGCAAAACTAATTTACACTACTAATTTACGATACTCTTTCCCATGGCTAAAATGTGAGTAGTGGAATTGGAGGCATCTTAGATGTTAATCAGTGGGAATAAAGAGATTGGCTAAGGAAGTCAGGGAAATGCACAGGGAGTGAAGGGGAGGGCCCAGGGGCACAATTTTGCCGACTTGGGAATTCTGAATGGTCATGCCCACTTGGTACTTCTTCAAAACAAAACAAAACAATGTCTGTTTGAGAGTAGCTTTAATTTATAGCACAATTTTAATAGTTCAACTGGCCAAGACCTACAAAGCTCAAGTAGGGAAGGGTGGTTAGCATTGCAAACACAGTGTGAGGTATTAAATCATGACATTTATTTGCGCACAGAGGCTACAACATTAATGTTTGAGGAGCACCTCTCAAAATTTAAATGTAGAGGGCAAAGAAGAGTGTCTATCTTCTATACCACTCTCCCTTTCCGAGGTTAAGTCAGAGAGTTTGAATTATGAAGCATTAAAAGATCATTTTGTTCCCACATTCAATTTTCTTCTTTTCACTTAGAAAAAACTTCTTAGGCCAAAGACCATTTGAGGTGGCTCTGGTTCCTGCATGTTTCATTCACTGGTTCCTCATTTCTGCTGGACCTGCATTTCAATCGCCTGTGTCTCAGGAGGGAAATATATCTCGCGACCTCACTGTAGGGAAGCAAGAGTCACTGGCATCTTACCAAACTGTCAGGCTGTTCTACATAAGCGGGGCTCTTTGTGTTGGCATCAGAAAGTAATGCAGTTGTAGGTCAACACTCAAAAGTCGTGGTAAAGTTCAGTGTGTGGGGAACCCTAACAGTTGCTGGTGGTGGGGGGGATACTGGACTTTCTTTTGCATCTGCCCTTCAGATAGGGCCTTGATTCAATGAAGTGATGCAGGAGGAGTCCGGATTTGTGAAATGGGTGCAGAGCCCAAGAGCATCTTCCTGGTGCTGCTTCTGAGTTCACACAGAAGGGCGTTTGGTCAAATTAGCCACTTATTGGCTCTCCAAATAACAGGTTTAAGACACCTGACTTGACTGTGAGTGAGTAGGAGGCTGTTTTTTCTGAGTGTTTTTGCATCTTGGCTTTCATGTCACTACATGAACATTCAGCCCACAGATTTCTGTTATCTAATCAGGTGCATCAGTCCGTGGTGGAGATGAGAGGGGAGGAACGCCCCTCTGACTCAGATTTTGCACAAACAAAACTCAGCCTTGTTAGCAAAGACAGGGAAAAGCACCCTTGGCTGCTCAGATCAGATCTTTCCCTGACAATCTGCAGGGCTGCTCAAATGGGTGAGCTTTTATGGCGAGATAAGCAACCAGAGGGTTCCACTCCAGTATGCTAAATAAAATTAAAATGTCAATATTTACACATGACCTTCAAGGCTCTTACACTCCTGCTTTCTTAGGATTCAGTAAGACTGTATTTTCCTTAGTCCGTTTCCAACAGCTTGGAAATTCAGTTAGAGGACATAACCCAAATGTTCCCCAAATGTTGCTTCCAAATGGTCATCTTGAAAAGTGCTGTTGTAAGACATGCAACTTTTCTGCACCGAGAGGGCTGACGTTCTGCTTACCCAACAGCAGGGGAATTATCCAAAGATTAAAACCACTGATGATGAAGATAGTGCCTCCCAGCATACGTTAATTTGTTGATAACTGAAGCACAAGTGGCCTTTTCTCAAGCTTCCCGGTTGTGTACTGCACATTCAGCCCCTGTTTGTGTGCTGACACAAACAAATAAATGCGATCATAGCGGTTGAAATGTAGTTAGAAACACAATTGAGAACATCTGTATTGTAAGCAGAAATAAATTAGAAATACTGAAGTGTTTTGTAGCTGTGAAAACGAAGGAATAAAAAAATAACCGACAGTACCTGGATTAAGCGGTTATAAATAATGTATAAAGCAAAAATCTCATTACCCCCTGTGTAAACTCCCCCCCAGTGAAATATATTTTATGAATGTAGTAACACTGTAATAACCAAAGCATTTGTTTTCCCCCCACAAACTTTCCATTTCATAACTGTGAGATTGTTTGGATTTACAAGTTCGGGACCAAACAGCTTGAATTTACCAGTTTTGGTGTCTTCCTTGTGACCTTCAGCTCAGCGACTCCACACTGCTCCACGTTCCACTATTCATCAGAATGCCGCTTTGCACACGTAAAAGTTTCCCCAAATACAGCCACATAAAAACAAAGAGATGAACACAAATCCCCTCCCCTCCGGAAGAAAGGCCTTGAAACACAGAAGTCGCAGGAGGAGATCGAACTGCGCATGTCAGCAACACTTGCAGTGACTCAAGGCCAGGTAGCCGCTGATAAAATGGATCATGCTGCTGATGTCACTGTAAGTAAAGTGACAGCGGCCAGATTAGCGAACTTTGTCCCACTGACCTATGGGGCCATAATCACAGTGGCCAGAATTCTCCCCTGGGCACCGTACCCAGCGTGGCCAGGAATAATAGGAAAGATAGATTTTTGCATACCTGCCTCACTCGAGCGGCTTCAGTTTTTTGGTTCTTTTCTATTAGAAACTCATGGTCAAGCTCTGGAAAGATATCATGGAACCTGGCAGGCTGCCGAAGCATCGAGCATGGCCCTGGAATCCTCTTATTTCTGAAACCAGTTCTTTTTGACTAGGAAAGGTGGACTCCATGTCTAAAAAGATACACTCGGGCAAAAAGGAAAGCATCAGTTTGTTATGTAACAGGAGTCACCCTAAGCCTAATGGGCTACTACCACAAATACCTAATGACTCCTTCTGAGCTTTTTAATTAGTGAATTAACATACATCCTATCTTACTCTGCTAATGTCCTTGGAAAGGTTCCTACCAGAACTAAAGATATCCGTACAGATAACAGCAGATTCCAGGCTGATGGCTGAGTGGGTGCTGTTCCACTTGCTTATCTCCTGCCCGTGTTCTATTTCTGCCCAATTCCACTGGGACAATTGTGGTGGCCAAACAGCTAAGCAGAACGACCCCATTAGATCTCCTTCTAGTATGAAGTCACATGTGGGCTCATTTTGGAATTGTATCAGAAACTTCTAATTTCTCCCGACTTGGAGAAGCAGCTGTGAGAGACACCAGAGGGCAAATTCTTGAAAGTCACTACCCAAGTGACTTTGGATTAGTCTACCTCCAAGCTTCAGTTACTTGGAAATGGGCACAGTCCTACCTCATTTTATCGTTTTGTGGTACTAACCAAAGTAGAGCAAACAAAGGGAATTTTATAGTACAGAGAGCTGCTGAGTAATATGGTGATATCACATGAGTTCATTTGGGCTGCTACAGCAAAAATTCCATAGATTGGGCAGCTTATAAATAACTGAGGTTTATTTCTGACTGTTCAGGAGGTTAGAAGCCTGAGGTCTGTATGTTGGCATGGTCAGATGAAGGCGCTCTTCTGGGTCACAGCTGTCTTGTCCACTCTCTGTCCTCCCGTGGTGGAAAATAGAGAAAGATAGTTCTGGAGCCTCTTTTAAGGCACTAATGGCATTCTCCACTATCATGATCTCATCACCTCCCAAGATCTACGCCCTGATACCCCCACGTTAGGAATTGGGATTTCAGCATGTGACTTGTTTTGGGAGGGGATGCGTGGCAGAGAGGAATATAACATTCAGACCACAGCATCATTACTAAAAGGAATTAATCTAACCTGCCCATTTTACAATGTAGCTATAAGCTGTGGAAGGCAGGTGGGCTCCAGGAGAGCCAGGTGGGAGACGGAGAGACCTGGATAAGAATGACATGCTTGCTTCTTGCTTTTAGACTTGCACCAGGGATTTGGGGGACATGGAAGGGATATATAGGGAGGCTGACAATGGCAGCTGTTATCTTGATTTGTACTTTTACTACATAGTGCCAGACTTGCCCAAACTGTTCTGTCCTTTTCCTATGGTTCCTTGCCAGCAGGTATCTTAGACTGGCAAACTTTTGGGCCTCAACAGTCCTGCTTTGGGCCAACTCTGCTTAGCTGGACATTTATCTACCAAAAGCTGGATAGGTAAATTTAGGTGTCTTATTGGGAAACTGTTATCCTTTTTTTCTCTATCATAATCATTCTATTAAAGTGTGTGTGTGTGTGTGTGTGTGTCTGTGTGTCTGTGTGTATGGATGGCTGGGCCTTTTTAAAACATGGAAGTGTGGGAGTCAGTCCTGGTGTACCCCTCAGTCTTTGGGTTAACAGCTGACAATATTAGATCTGGTGTTCTCTTGACCAAATACTTGTTTTCCAATGCCCTCATTTAATTACTTAGGGATCTACTTTTAATGTGAAGAGAAAGTTCACATTCTAATGGGATTGTTGGGAAAATATATTTGAAATAGATCCCAAAGTCACTTTTAAGGACAAAGTTCTATGAAGGACATAAATTTTGTGTGAACTCTTTTAGCAATGAATAGGCATCTCTCCATATACCCCTAGGATCTCAAGCTGATAATGTTAACAACAAGAACCTATTGAATCAGGACAAGGTGATGGTTCTGCTCGTGTGACAATCTAGGTCTCAGAGTCTGGTAAGTGGGCAGGGTGGAAGGAGCAGATTGCATTTTCTCGAGAAAGGTTAAGCTTGAATGTTTTGGACAGGAGGTGGTTAGATGCATTTTTAAAAAGTCCTTGAATTTACCTGATGAGTTTTGTGTCCTTGTGATGGTTGTAGCCCATTCCAGGTTATGAATAAATTTAGCAACACAAAAGAGGTCATTTTAAAATCTCTCTCTGATGCTCCATTTCCTCTGGTGCCCCTTCTAGCTTTCTCTTCTTTACTAATTTGGCAGCCTGCAAGGAGGCTGCCCTTCTGATCATTGTTACCTTAAGAAATGTGGTGTGTGGTTTTAGAAATGTTTTGAAACTTTTATAGGAGAGTAGTGGGAAGATAGAGGTTTCCAGAAAATGCTTAATAGAAGTTGACAGATCCATATTGTTTATTTATCTATTTTTGGCTTTGAAACAATATTTTATTTGGAACTAATTTTAGACTTACAAAATGTTGCAAAAATATGGAGAGTTCCTTTATATCCCTCACTCTGCTTCCATGTATGCTAAAATCTCTCCTTATCCTATTAGAACTAGCAAAAATAGGGAATTAACATTAGTCCAATATTATTAACTCACAAATCTCACTTAAAAATCCAACAATTTTCCTGAAATTATCATTTTCAGGGAGACTACACAGGAATCCACATTGCATTTCAGCTCCAATCTGGGACTTTGACACTCTTGGAAAGACCAGTAATTCTGTAGAGTAGAATGTCCTTTAATTTCCTCTTTGGAATAGTGTCTTTTTAGCTACTTTGCCCATTTTTTGATGGTGTTGTTCACTTTATTTTTGTTGAGTTTCATTAGTTCTTTGTGTATCTTTGTTATCAGTCCTTTGTCATTAGTATTGTATGCAAAAATTTTTCTCCCAATCAGTGGGGTGTCACTTGATGGAGTTACAACTGTTTATCCTTTCCTTCACTATTCTTGTTTAGGGTGATGTGTCTTTAAAGATGTTACTGATGTGTATTTCGTGTAGTGTTTTTCCCACCTTCTAGATATTTATGGTTTTGGGTCTTATGTTTAGTTATTTAATCCATTTTGAGTTGGTCTTTGAGCACCGTGTGAGAAATGCAGAGGGCCAACAGGCATATGAAAAAATGTTCAACATCATTTGTAATAAGGGAGATGCAAATTAAAAGCACAATGAGATATCATCTCACACCAGTAAGAATAGCATATACTAAAACAACTAGCAACAACAAATGTTGGCCAGGATGTGGGGAAAAAAGAACTCTCCTATATTGCAAGCTGATACAACCACTATGGAAAGCTGTTTGGTGGTTTCTCAAACTGCTAAAAATGGAGCTTCCATATGATCCAGCAATCTCACTCCTAGGTACCTACTCAAAGGACACAAAAACATTGATTCAAAAGGACACCTGCACCCCCATGTTTACTGCTGCTCTATTGACAATAAGAAAGACATGGAATCAACTCTAATGCCCAAAAATAGATGACTAGATCAAGAAGATGTGGTATATGTACACAATGGAATATTACTCAGCAATCAAAAAGATAAACTAATGTGTTTTGCAGCAACATGGATGGAGTTGAAAGGGATCATGCTTAAGTGAAATAGCCAGAAAGTAAAAGAAAAATACCAGATGGTTTCACTCATAGCAGGAGCATAAGGAATCAGAAAAAAAAAATAAAGTTCACAAAAGGTCATGTACAAGGGCCTTCCTGGTGCTGTAAGGGTAAATCTCAGTGCTATTTCTTCAGTGGCCTGAGTTCAATCCCCTGCCAGGGAGTTAATTCACTTATGGTGCAGCAGACCTTTCCAGTCTTGCCCGCTGCTCCTTTCATCAGTATATTTCAGCCTCTACCCTGTCTCTGGTGAATCCTCTCACTTTCTGAGCCCCCATATCTCTGGCCTATACCCCATAAATAAATAAATATTTTTTTTTAAAAAAAGGTCATACAACTAATTACTACTCATAAGTAAGAAATCTGGGTATTTAGCTGAGGAGAATCTAGGCAAAGTATTAAAGGTGTCACATGATTTCTTCTTGTTGTTCATAGTCAAATGCCAGAGGAGAGCGATAAGTCCAGGGAAAAAAAGTTAAGCAAAAACAAACAAGCAAACCGGTATTTGATGATTTGGGAAGTTCTCTGCCAACTAGATTTTAAATGATGCTAATCTGAGATTTATTGTTAGGCAAGTGTGCTCTGGAAAGAAGAGCACAGGTGTGGCTAGATAGCCCTTTGGTAGTACTGAAGCTATTTAGATGTGTGGCTGGTGGATACACTCAACCAGAAGCCTGGGACTGAGATAGGATTAGTCCGGAAAGAGCTATGTGGTACGTCCCTATCTTATAGTATTAATGCTCATGACCTGTTCATACAGGAGAACTACAAGGTTTTTGAGAATACTATATTAGCAGAAACCATGCCATTAGGACCAAAATGGATGACGACAGAAGTTAGTGCACATAGGCTGTGAGACTCCAAAATGTCAAGTTAGGAGACAGGCTGTAAAATTACTCAGTTGTGTGCATGGTGTATGAGAACTGCATAAAGAAAGGATAACTCTGAAGCCACAGGCACAGTCTAATCAAGGGTGTAGAGGGCAGAGCAGCCAATGCAGAAGATAGATTCTTAATCCTCAGAGGATTATTGCCACTCCTAGAAACCTAATGGAATTTGTCCTGCTGGACTTTGAAAAGGCCTTGTATGAGTGATCACTTTCTTCCTTCTGTTTTCTCCACTGGGGAATGAGAATGTCTGTAACAACCATTCTGTGCTTGTCCTGTTAGTGAGGTTTAGAAACAAATCACCAAATCACTTGTTTTATAGTTTCACAGGCAGAGAGGAATTTTTGTCCCTGGGTAAATAATATCCATAGTATTATATTTATCTGATGTAGATGATTTTGATGATGTGATTTGACACTTTGGAAATGTTGGCAGTTAGATACATTTTGAGCCAAGTAGATGCTATAATGACTTCTATGGATTTTGGGATGGGAGGGAATGTATCTCACATGCAGTCTGGATCTGAATCAGAGTGGTAGGCTGGTAACGGATCCTAAAGATGTTCTCATTCCTGGAACATCTGTCTTTTTTAGAAACAAAGATCTTTGGTGATTTGATAAAGTTAAGGATTTTGAGGTGAGAAGATCTGAGATGAGTGTGTTATCTAGTGGATCCAAGTTGTCACCACAAATACCATTTTTTTTGAAGATTTATTTTTATAGGCATTCAAGAATTGGGCTTTAGGCAGTGTGTGTGCATGTGTGTGTGTGTATGTGTGCGTGAGAATTCACCAGAGACAGAGCGGGAGAGCAAACAGGCAGATCTACTAAAATATACTGCAGAGGGAAGCAGAGGCTGAGATAGCAGAGGTCTACTGTGCCACGTGGGTCATCTTCCTGGCCAGGGGTTGAACTCAGGTCACAGTGGCTGGCAATAGCTTCATAGCACTGAAACTTTAACTCCTGTGCCACCAGGAGGCTCTCAAATATCTTTTTAAGAGAGGGAGATTGGACACATAGTGGAGCATGTGGTGAAAGAGATTAGAGTGAAATGGCCATGAATGTGAAAGAATGTGACAGAAACCAGAACCTAGAGGAGGCAAGGGTTGGATTCTGGGAACACAGCCCAACTGGCACCTTGATTTTAGACTTCTGTCTCCAGAAATGTGAGCAAATAAAATTATTTTGTATTAAAATTTTTATAGTTTGTAGTTTATAATTTGTAGTTTGTTATCATTCATAGGAAATTAATGCATTATGATATATATTATTAATGTATCATCTAATAATGGATTATATAACTGGACTTGCATTCCTGTAATAAATCTCATGTGGACATCTATATTATTTTCTTAATGTATGTTGGAGAATTTTGCTAATATTTTGTTTATAATTTTTTTTCATTGTTATTCATGAAAGTTGTTGCTCTGTAGTTTTATGTCTTTGTATTAAGTTTATCTGTTTAGGCATTAGTGTTGTATTAAAAAAGTTAAAAATATTTTCTTTCACTTTTGATGTTCTGGAGCAATTTCTATAGCACTGGGTTTAGTAGTATTTGAAGGTTTGATAGAATTTCCCTGTGAAATAATCTGTGCTTGGTGACTTTTTTTGGGAGGGATAGGGGAGTTCCTTAACAACATTTTTAATATATATTTCTGTTTAAGTTTTATCAGCCTAATAATATTAACATGTATCTGCATTAACCTGTAATATGTATTTCTCTATAAAGTTTTTCATTTCATCTAGGTTTTTAAATTTATTTCCAAGAAGTCTGCAACTAAGTCATTTATGATTTGTATTTATTTATTTTTAATGTTTTAGTGTTCACTTTTTTCTTTATATTTTTTGGTAGATTTTTCCTTTTGTGGATCAAGTTTGCTGGTATTTTACCTCTTTTGTTAATTTTTTCTAAATTACAGTTTATCTTTTAAAACCCACTTAATGCCTACACAACAATGCAGATGTGTCTACTTTTATTTTCCTTTGCCTTCTAAGTTCCTATTGCTCATCCTCACTTTTGATTTAGTATAATGTAGGCATCTATAGATTTTTAAAATTCTCCCAGCCAGTCTTTTTTTGCTGAAGGACTGATATAATTTG
>NW_004567109.1:53862996-53864117 GCF_000260355.1 Condylura cristata
TCATCCTCACTTTTGATTTAGTATAATGTAGGCATCTATAGATTTTTAAAATTCTCCCAGCCAGTCTTTTTTTGCTGAAGGACTGATATAATTTGATGAAATAAAGTGTATCATTAATAAATTCTTCAAGAGCAGTTTATGGCTATAGAATTCTCTGTTTTTATATATTAAAAATTGCGCTTGAAACTTGAAGGACAGCTAGACTGTGTATAAAAACCCTTTGTTCACAATTTTTTTAAATTAAATTTAAAAAGTTACCCTATTGTTTTTCTGTATGTTTTTTAAAAATAGGATTATTATTTTTTATTGAGTTAAATTGGTTTACAACACTTCATTATTCATTCTCCCGTCTCTGTATGTTGGTTCTAAAAGCTGATGCCAGCTGAAATTTTCCCATTATTAAATTTGCAAAACCCCAAAAAATCCCCAAACCTCAAAACAAACCAGCTTTGCAAGAACTATTCATATTGCTTAGAGAATTTGATGATTTTATCTGTGTCTTTGAAACATAGTTTTACTAAGTTTTATCTCAGTTTTGATCATTATGAGTGAATTTTTCCCAGGTACCTAGCAGTTCAACTTTCAAAGTGTAGATTCAGGTCTTTTCTAATCTTAGAAAAATTTCTTGGATTGTAATTTTAAAGAGTACTTGTATTTCCTTTGTTATCTTTTTCTTCTTTAGGGACACCAATAATACAAGTATTATTCCTTCTTTTCCTGTCTATTCTTGCCTTTATTTTTCTCTGATCCACTTTATGTTTTGTGTTTTATTACTTTCATTCTCTCGGTTGTTCCCCTACTTTTTTTTTTTTTTTTTTGGTTGTTTCCCTATTTTCTTTTGCATTGTTTTTATTTAAATTTTATTTTTTAATGTAAAGACCATTTGTTCCTATTTTGACAGTATAGAATTTCTCCCTTCAGGTGTGGTTACTGTAGTTCTCCCCCACCAAAGCACCTATAGTCCTCCACTATAGTCCATTGTGTACTCCCCCACTCCTCCTGGATGCCTCAGAACTATGGTCAGTCTTTACGGTTTTTAAAGTTTGTCTTTGTCTGACTTTTTTTTTTTTTTATTTATTTGTGCATACAGAACTGGAGTACAGGCCAGAGGCTCAGGGGCT
>NW_004567109.1:53864307-53884683 GCF_000260355.1 Condylura cristata
GGCTGCGCCACCAGGGAGGGCCGTCTTTGTTTGACTTTTTGTTTGGATTTTCTATATTTCATATATAAGTGAACCCATATGGCATTTATCTTTGTTTCCCTATGTCTTTAAAGTCCCTTATCAAACTTTTATTTGAGTTTGTTTTCTCTTGGGTAATTTGCTATTTCTTCTTAATTTCTGATAGAATAGCATCTTTTCCTTTCATTCCTTTCCTGGGTTCAATCAACTATTTTTTCACTTTCTTTTTTATCCATCTCTGTTCTCAACTTTTGAATTTCTAATTTGAACTGCTTTTCTACATCTCAAATATACCTTAAGTTAAACACATTTAATTTGGTTTGGAGAGTGAACTTAAAATTCTCTTTTACTTCATTTTTTTTTGGGGGGGGGTGGTGGTTAGTTGATGAGTTGAAACTTCATAATAGTACTTTTTGTTCTGCTTTTCATTTCTGTGTTATTAAGTCTTTAATGTTTACATGTTTTTTAGCCATTAAGTGGTACACTTTATTGTGAATCTAGTCAACTTCAGGTATACCAGCAAGTTTTTTTTTTTTTGTGCTTTGGTAGTGGGACAGGGGTTGTGAATCCACCAATGTTGTGACAGGGCCCTGCATTTTCTTTTCTTTTCTGCTTCATCACCACCTAATTGCTAAAGGACATGTCTTCCAGAAGCTAAAAGTTTGAAAGGCTGTCCCTTTGAATCACATCTATTCATTCCAACAGGGCCTCAGCCTTTCTATCTTGTGTCTAGTACTCTAAGTAGCTGCCTGCCTCTACAGACAATTGTTTGAAATCCCCTTGTTGAAGTTCTACTCTGTTCACTTTTTCTGGTGCTTTTTTCCAACTTTCCCCAAGGTCCCCTTACTTGTGCCTTTCCTCTGTACTTTTAGGAATTTATATTTGCCTGTTTTTGCTTCTAGCAAACTGTGGTGGAGAAAGGCAGAGGCAGATGGGCATGGGATTAATTTCATTTTCTCTTCTGACCCACAACTTTTCTTAGGACTTTTGGCATTCTCTTCAAGTAAAAGTGAGTCTTCAAGTATCATAGCGGTTACCTAGTTCTGAAATTACTTTGTATTGTAGTTGGAGGGAGGAAGTTAGAAGTTTACTTATTATATACCTCTCATTGTCTTCAGCTACTGGAAGTCCTCTGAGAATGCATTTTGCACATGAAAAGAGAATTTATTGTCCACCTACAGAAACTACCTTTTCCATATTTAGATTTTTCCCCAAAGTTTTGAATCCTTGTATCTAACTGTATAGTCAAAGGACTTCAAACCCCAGGGCTTTAAACTTTCCAAATTCAAAACCCATCAATATTCTTTCCTCCTGAACTGTATCTTCCTTTTTTCACATACATTTCTGTTGAAAAGTGAAATTCTCCATTTGGAGATGCAAACTAGAAATTTGAGAATCATCGAACTTCCTTTGACACTTAAAAAAACCCAAATAATTGGGTGGGTATAGTCATAAACTCTAGAAGACAAAAAAAAAAAAAATTAACTTTCTGTCCCTTGACCATAGCTAGCACAAGGCAGATAGGGTGTTAAGGTGTAGATCTTGTAAGTAGTGGGACCTATAGCTCAGGACACTTGTCATTTAATAAAGAGTTTATACAAATAATAAACTACTTAGAGGCAGTTACAATGTCTTATTCATCTAATAATCTTTCACAATAAAGGTCTTTTAAACAATCTTTTCAATTTAATAAAGGTCATTAGAGGTGCTTTAAATGAATGATAAGATGAACGATGACTGCTATCACCTGAAATAATAGCACACATCTAATGCAAAGAGAAGAGGGTCTAAAAGATCACTGGACTCAAGGAAGGTCAACTTAGAGTTGTGTAAGCATCAGCAATGTCACAAAAGTGAATGAAGGACTTTAAAGACATAGGGAAACAAAGATAAATGCCATATGGTTTCCTTATATATGAAATATAGAAAATCCAAACAAGACTAATGCTTTAAACTTCTGTTGGTGACATTAAGGCACTCCTCACACACCAGTAGTTTCTTTCCTATATTCGTAACTGGATAAGATGTTAAGTTTCAGTTAAGTGTTAGTAAAAATAAAGATGTCATTTTCTCCCACTCAGGTTCATGGTCATTTAAATCTATATACACACCCACATCCAGGAACTCTCAATTAGGAGCCCTAGTTAAGGTGCATTGAGAGAGTGTCGAACATAGCAATTGTTGAAGATATTGCCTATCATATTATCTGAATATCCTCATGCAGAACTTGCCATTCAGTGGCTCAGGTTTTCTCAGAGTTTTAGAACCTTTGACCTCAGCCCTTTGAAACTGGGGTCCGTCATCTTATGTTTCCTCTGTAAGTATTGACCTTATAGGAAGAAAATATTAAAGATTGGAATGTGATTGTCTCTTGATAGTCAGAGAGATCTGTTTTGTCTTAGACAAAATGGACTTGCATTTTGCAAAGGGAAAGATGATACCCTTAAGTCATTTTCTTGAAACACCAGTCTGAAGAAGCTTTCAGAGGCTTGTGTCATAACAGAGGAGGGTGTGGAAGGTGAAGGAAGTGGGCTGAACCTGCAAAACAAATTCTACAACCTGTAGATAATAAACGAAAAGGGTAGGAACTTCCCACTGGCTGATAGAAAGAAAATGTCACAAACACGAAAACATAATAAAGCTGGGTTTGAGTCCTTGGTGCCTTCCCTTTATGATTAATGATTGGTCTCAAATAGGATGGGTAAGGGAAAGTGAAGTTCCTCTTGAAGTAGCTTTAAAAATGCCACAGCTTAAAAAAATTATTGTAACATCAATTTAAAAAAAAAAACCTCTGCTAAAATGTAAAGGTCAAGAAAGATTTGGGTGTTTTTAAATGCTGTCTTGAAGAAATTCTTATAAAGGTTAAGATGTCATGTAGTTTCAGAGTTATGGGCTTAGGAGGGGGGTCCTGGACAAAAGCAGCACTACCTCGGGGCCCTGGGTGACTGTGACCAGGCCCACGGTGGGCAATGGGCCGCTGGAGGGTGACAGTGTGTCACCGGTGTCAGTGGCAAAAGCGAGTGCTGCTCTTAGTGCTTGCAAAGCCACGGGAACATTTCACTTCCAGAGCTCTGCTCTGACTGCATGTAGACCGTTAAGATTATCTGCTCTCCCAAACTCCCAAACAGCAGCGCTCAAAGCACTTAACCCCCCCCCCAGACTGAGGGAATTGGGGCCTCCTGCTGTCTCTCCTGCCTTCTCTCCTCTGCCCCAACTACTCAATGCCTTAGCAGGAAATTTCCATAAAGAGAGCCTCCTCTGTTTTAGATTTATGGAGTATGGGAGATTCTCCTCTCCCCCCTAGTTATAGTGTTCTCCCCCCTAGTTATAGTACATGGTAGAGGTTCCACAACTTCAGGCCTAAGTGGCCGGGTAACAGGTGTCCATTTGGTCTCAGGTGTTCTAGTCAAAGCCCTTAGCAGATGCCCCAGGGGTATCCCCTGAGAACAGAAAGTGAAGTGCCTGCACACCTGTAGGCATCTGAGCAGGGATATGCCTCAGGGACTTGGGGGAATCCCCTGGTAATAGGCAAGCAGCACTTCTCAATCATTCCCCATGAACACAGCACCCAAAGCATCTGGAAGTTATTCTGTTGCTCCTCATGCCAGCAGCTTAGGCATCACCCAGGAGCCTGCAAGAAATGCAAAATTTGGGGCATCACCCAACTTATTGACCCAGAATCTGCATCTTAACAAAGATACTCCAGTGGGATGTGCATGCGGGGAGTCTACCAAGCATGCTTGCTGAAGACTGATCTTCCGTATTATTAATAAGTGCTTACACACAGGTGGGCACATGGAGGCCAAGTCTCCCGCTGGGAATCTCTGCTAAATGATACGAGTAGGTGATAACCCTTAGGAGAAAAAGATGGAAACTGCCATCTTTGCAGATAGTTCTCATCTGTCATGCCAATCCCTAAGAAGGGAAACAGTGCTCACTCGATGCTCCGCACTTGCTCTGGGGAGGTGACTTATTGAGCTTTCCTTGTGAAGAGCAAGCCAAGTCTTTTGACCCCTTCTTCCCCACTTCTCCCCCAAAGGTTCTTTGTGATAATAATGGATCTTAGAGGTAGGACTGGATTTCAGGTGAGTGGGTTGGGTCTGTGCAAAGCGTATTTTATAGGTACACAGGAAGCAACTCAAAATGTAGTCTGCGTGGCTTGATAATTGAGTCTGAAATCCACCAACAAAGAGCCAATCGATGGATTGGGTTAATTCAGGACCACTTGTTGAATATGCTAACTTCCCTGTGGTTGCTCAGGCCACTTTCCCTAACCCAGGTGAAATGCTTTCTCATTCCTCTCCTCTGGCCAGACTTTGACCTAAAGTCATTTTAATTACCTTGATATTTCCCATGTATTACTGTTTTTATTTCAGATAGTACTAATTCTATGTCTATTCCATTCATTTGTATTGAAAATATGTTCTTGCTAATCCACATAGCCTGTCTTTCTAAATAGAATTAAGCCGATCAAGGACAGAGACTAATCTGATTTCTTCTATTCCAGTCCCCAGTCCAGGACATTTCATCAGGGGGCCAATAAACTTATACAAATATTAAAATATCATCATAAGTTTTTAATGATTCCGGGTGCCAGTGATTCTAGGCGCTGGGCATTTCACTCATGTTCAGCTCATCTGATGCTTACAATTACCCCTTGAGTTCCCCTTCCCCCCATTCTAGTAGGAGGAGACTGAGATTCAGAAACCACAGGGATGTTGTGACATCATTTGGTTGGTGCTGGTCAGCCCAGAGTTGAACTCAGATTTACCTGAACTATGTACCCTCACTTCATGAATACTCTTGTGGGAATGAACTTCCTTTCACTGCCTCTTGAGGGATATCAAATAAGGGCACTGGGAGGGAAAGGCCTGCTGTGGGCAGTCTCTATGAGTCCTGGCTACCTGCAAAATGCTGGGAAAGCTGCTTCTTTGTTTGTATCCCACCTTCTCAGTCTCTGGTGTGGGGTGGTTATCCCTAATTCACTGGGTAACTGCAAAGTTCAACACTCTAGGGGGTTCAAAAGTACCCAAGGAAGGGAAAGACACTGCCAATGAAAGCTGACCTCAGGGGCAGCCCCAGGGGTCCTGAGAGCCCCTCCCTCCCCACTTCCTCAGGAGGGTCACTTTGTATATAAGCACCCAGCTGCAGCTTTTTCTCTGTTCCTTGTTTTTGATTTCTTAAAGGAGTGGCAGCAGGCCTTCTCAGGGGTGCCCTCACACCAGGAATGAGCCTGCAAAGGTCTGTCTCCCACCCCGTGACGGTGCAAAGTGCAGCTCTTTTCTCTACACTCAGGATGCGGAAGCCTGAAATTGCCCATTTATGAGCCTACTTGCAAGGAAACAATTCATGCTAACGGGACCTACGTTATTTCTTTGACATTCACCAAGAAAACCTTTGCTTTTGCAGACATCTAGAAAACAAAACAACAAAAACAGAAACCTCACAGCACACTGAATTCAGGAAGAAGTGGACCTAATGTGATTCTTCCTAATCAATAGTCAATGAGGGATTTTAATTCATGAACACAATTACCATGATTACTATGACCCCTATGGAGTCATTGCATTTTACTATTCTTCCTGGAAACTGGATTTCCATATTTAGGAAAGGAAAGCAAATGATGTCAAGACTCTTATGTGGCTACCTAAAATTCTTTCCTAAATATCTAATGCTTTTCTAAGAATGCTTTCTGACTAAGCAGTTTAATGCAACATTGAAGCCCTTCTTAGTCTAAAATGAATCACCCCAATTAAACACTAAAAAAAAGAGAA
Source organism: Condylura cristata (assembly GCF_000260355.1). NCBI lineage: Eukaryota > Metazoa > Chordata > Mammalia > Eulipotyphla > Talpidae > Condylura > Condylura cristata. The sequence continues at coordinate 53,870,100 of NW_004567109.1, forward strand.
AAAAGTTCAAATGTCCATGGTTCCTTTTAGTGCAGCTTCTACTACACATATGTGCTGCTTCAGTTGGTCATGACTGAGATTCTCATATTTAAGCAATTCTTATTGGTAGGGCAGTTTATTTGGGTTAAGGCGTTGTCTCTAGAGGAAACCCATTAAAAATACAGGTTACTTGGGCCTGTAACACAATTCCCACAATAACCATTATTCTAGCTGCATGAATTACTTTATCAGATTAATTAGCTGTCACCTATCAGACAATACAGCTCTGAGGAAATAAGACTTATTTCTATGGACATCACTGTCTGAAATATGAAGCAGTTCTGTGAGGGATAGCACTGCTTAGGGGCCCTAAGTTGGGGGCCTGGGAGGCTGGAAGACAGAAAGACATAGATTATGAAGAGGAACAGATGGAGAGAAAAATGAGAGGAATATCCAAAGCAAGCTTCAACCCCCTTGGCAGTTTTGCCCCTGTTCACAGTATTATTTACTATTGAAATGTTTTTAATATACAAGTGATCAATATGATTTCTTCTTTGACCCGGACCTTCAAAACTAGGTCCTCCTTGGATCAAAATCAGTGGTGACGTGCGGATCACCTTTGGCTGTGTTCACTTGTGTCTGGTTTTCCTCGCCTTTGTGGGCACACAGTTAAGCAGCATTTCCCAGCCCTTCATGTCTGGATGGGCTTGTATGACTGTCACATAAACACCAGCAAGAGGGTGGCCATAGTTATCTCATAAGCACTTCTGTCTTCTCTTTTGCTCCGGAGAGCCAACAACTGGAAGATAAGAAGAAATGGCAAAATTCCCTTGGCAGTAGAAGCCTGGATCTTTGAGTCACCTTCTGGAGGAGAACAACTCAGGAGTGTGTCCACCAGGATCACCCACTTTGAAACTGCCATTGGTCAGAGGCCAAACTTGATTGGTCTAAGACATTAAGGTTTTGCAGTATGTCTCAGAGAAGTAAATATTTATCCTGACTGCTTTAGGTGACCATCTGTACTGATAAATGTCATTAGAGCAGATTACCTGATAGTTAAGTATCCTGAACAAAGCCAGAATTTAAGATGATTTCTAGAAAGACTGTTTTCCTCTATGTGTCTACGTAGATGTAGTAACCCCATTTTGCAGATGGGAAGTGTAATTAATTGACTAAAGAACTGGTTTTAGCTCATGCTGCTAACGAGTGGCAGCACTGGGAAGTGATCCAAGTCACTCAGGTTCCACACTGAGATTTTCACCAGTGCGTGATTCTATTCTTGTAGTTACTCAGGGGGAAACAGAATCAGACCATGGAAGGACACGGCAAGGTCACACCATGAACTGAGGAAAAGTCCTGGCCTTAAAGAAGAAAAAATTATCATATCTCTCTGCCCACAAAATAGTTTGGAGAACATTTCCTTTATCTCCATCGCACACCTCACACCTCACACATATTGAATTGATTTTCTGTGATTTCCCTTTTCTGTCTCCCATTGAAAGCCTTGATTATGCCCCAGTTTTCTGAAAGGAGAAAATTCTTACTGCTGAGTTATAACTTCTGTAGATGAGGAGGTTCTAAGTGGGTTTCAGCTGTGGGATCTGTATCCCTCCCAGGATACACACTTGTATCCCCCATCAAGGAAACACTGTCTTTAGAGTGGCAAAAGAGGGAAAAGGTGGACGTGAAGTATGGTAGCAACTTGGACCCTGACTGGAGAGGAAAAGAGAACATAGCTAAATGGATGAGGTTTCCTGGCCCTTCTGCAGCTAAGCGATGATGAAATTCGTAATTTCTTTTAAGCAGAGGCCTGACTGATCCCTAGCATGACATCATTCAAATTCAACAAGAGAATGCATGGGGAAGGGGCTTTAGGATAGTCCAGTGTCACAGATAAAAGATAGAATTGTGGCCTTCATTAATAGAAAATCTGCATATGGTGCTGACTGAAATGTGGGTCCCCCAGGAGCCCAGAGTCTGATGAGTTGGGGGCGAGTGGAACTACGTGGTAGTTTAGAACACAGCTGTAGAGGCAAAGTCTACCAGGGTTGCCTGGTCTAACTGTATAGTTTTGTTAAATTACTTAATCTTGCTAATCTCCAGCTTTCTCCTTTATAAAATAGGGATAATATTATCTCCTTCATTGTGGTTTGAGAACAGACAAAGGGTAATACTGATAAGCACTTGTTTTATAACTTGTTTTGAGAAGGATGACGATGTTGTTGACCCAGACACAAAAGACAAGAGAGACAAGTGAGTTGATAATAAGAGTGTATTTACTCATCTGCTTTTATTATAGGTTAGCAGCATCAAATTTAGGGGTTGTAAGGATAAAAACAAAATCAGACTAGAAGGAATCCTAGAGAGATTTGGCCAGGCTATGGCACAGACAGCTGGTAGATTGGGCTCCCTGCAGGAGCTGGGACTTGAATAGTGGGGTGGGAGAAGGAAACCACAAGTGAATCCAGTCATTTTTTGCTTGATGCTCATTGTAATTTGAGATCAAGTCCAGGTCTCAGTAAGCATCTGCTCATCAGAGAGGGGGTGAAGTTTCCACAGAACACAGCTGGAAGCACAGTGGGCTGATAGGGAAGATGGAGTTCAGTGTGGGGCGGGAGAGGGACAACTTGGAAAACAGTCTTGCGCGAGCAGTTGGGGGTTTAGGAACCGTGCTGGACCCCCTTGGGCCAGTCTTCATATTCCAGTCACTTATTGTCCACCCTGTCACAAGGACTGTCACATTTATTAGAGTTCAGAAAACAAAGTTTCCATGTTGCTTACTCTGGAATTTGTCTTATCTTTTCAATATTCCACAAGTTTTGCACCAGCCTGCTAAAGACTATCACTTCTCTGAGGAACGGTATGCTCTGCTCTGATACTAAAAGTAAGATGTTTGTTTTTGAAGCAACATAGATTCAAATAGTGATAACAATTCTTTGTGGAAAATAAAAGCATCTTTATATTTATTTGAGTAAACAGAAAAATAGCACAATTGAAATGATTTCCCACCTGCCAGACAAAACCGTTTCCTTTTGTAAGCCGTGTTCCATATACGAAGGTAGTAAAAGCCCAGCACCACACAAAGGGAATTGTGATGTATTCAGCCAGAGCCGGCCGCTGTGCCTGCCGACAGGAGTTCACCTCCCTCCTTTATATTCCACCTCTGCCGAAAAGTTCCTCCTGCATCCACTGGACTGACAGGCTCAGCTGCTGGGCAAAAGGTGTCAGTTCTTTTCTTCTGTTTACCTTGGGAGCTAATTTGTGGAGATTCATGCCTGTTGAATTGGGCCTAACGTCAAAGCAAACTTCGGAGAAGCAGTCCTATAGTCCAGGTTAAACCAGAAATATTTATTGCTGTTTCCTCTTTGAGTCACACAGCCCTTGTTCTAGAGAGGGGTAGGGTTTTGCACTGCCAGGGGTTGCTTTCATTTTGGGTGCTTGGTCGTTAGGTTGTAAGGATAAGGTGTTTTTTTTTCTGCTCTGTGGTTCTCTTTGGAAGTGTGGCAAAGATGAGCTATAGAACAGAATGTTGAAGGACATGAAGTTTGTCTTTGATACACCTTCACATGTACACTATATTCATTCAGGCTTAATTCTTAGGATTTGCTAGACCTATTCCAGGGCATCTGGTTCTTTGTTGGTCCTTCAAGTCCTCTGCTGTGACAGTAAACCCATGTCCACCTTATGAAACAATAATATTTGTCACAACCACTGTCTGTCATTGGTTATTCTGTGGCTGACAATGTGTTTAAGTGTTATACTCACTTGATTCCCCATTGCTTTCCTCAACTATTCTCTGAAACAGTTGATTAACTAACAGCTACTGCTGGTGGCATCTCTGTCACCTTGGCCTACTCCTGGCAGTGTTTTCCAGCCAGGCTGCATGACTACTGTGCCCTTCTGTGCCAGGCAACTTCATGGGAATTTGTTCAGTTTAGTGAGTAGTGAGACTTAAAGTACCTATGAGCCACCCTTAACCTTCAAGAGATGGGGGCTCTTGGATAAATCCCCCAAATTCTTCTTCCTTTAGTGGGACAATTCTGAAACAGATATCTACAGTCTCCCCAAGTGTCCTCAAAGCAACTTGACCCCAGAGTTAACTCCTCATTGAAGCCGTTTTGATGGATTTCCTTTCTTTTTCATAATTTTCCCATTATTTCTTAGTGCTCCCTGGGATCACTGCCCAAATTTGCATTTTTGACTCAACATTTCCCACTGCAGAAATTCAAACCAAATACAACTTGCTTGTTCTCATATAATGAAACTGAGATGGAAGGTTCGAGAGGTTGATGGTGATGTGTATCTGGTAAAAAGACTTAACCAGGACCACCTCTTCTGATTATATAACTCAGATCCCATCAGAAGTGGTGTGGAATGATTTTTTTTCTAGCAATTTATTTAAATTAATGAATATATAGCTTCTTCACAAAAAGGACTTCTTCTATCAAAGCATTTTTGCCCTGGTCCATTGAAACTCAGATTTTAGCTGACAATATACTTAAGAGACAAATTTAGTAAGTTAATTTAGTATTGCAATGCTTTGAATTGAAATGGGTTGAACGAAGTTGGCCTCTAACGTGTTTATACTTTACAGGGGGTTTTTGAGATTGTAGTGGCTTAACTCAAAGAAAGGGCTCTCTGTGGGTGTAATTTCCTGCATTTAGCGGTCAAGATGACCGTCTCTCCTTGTCCTGCATGGGATGTTTCCAGAGTCTCTTCCTTTGTATATCTTGTCATTTGTTCATTCTGCCCACTGATGCGATGTTCTATCTAAACATCAACAAGATTCCTTTTGAAGTGGAGGCAAAGTTCAACACCGAATGCATGCAAGCTTGTCTCCTTCTGAGTGAAAAAAGCATGCAATTCTACCTCTTTTAACTCCCTATCTCACCTGGCAACACAGAAGACCTGTTTACCTGCCTTGGTTTCCCAACCTGTAAAAGGAAGATAAACACTTGCTCCAGCTTGCTTTACCAGGGGTGATGTGAAGATAAATGTGAGAATGTCTACAAAGTCCTCTGATTTCTCAGGATGAAACATACTATGTAAATAAAACACAGTCTTAGTATGATTAAACTTTAATGCAGTAACTCTCAGGCCTACGAAGTGATTGTAGCTTGCTAGAAGACAGGATTGCAGGGCTGTGCCCTCTAAACCTTGCCCCTGTGACTTCACTGGCCAACAGCCACATTTTGAGAGTGTCCATCCTGTCTGCTTGTTAAACTTGCTTTTTTATTTGCAAGAGGCCAGTTATGTAGTTCTGTCTTTCATATTTTTTCAGATTTGAGATTCACGTTTTAGAAAACACATATGTACAAACATATATGTGTTGCTTAGCAGATGACCCAACTCCTATAGGGCCTGGAGGCTTGGTCAGTGACATTTAGACATTTAGATATAAATTCTGCTCTGCAAACAATATTCTTGACCCTCTGCATGCTTGTCTGTGACTTCATGCACATTCAAGCATTGCCCATTTTCAAAAACAACTAGCTCTACAGTTTTCCTCTTTGTGACAGAATTGGAACTACCAGATTTCTGAGCAAAAGCAAAACAAAACAGCCATAGGAAAATAAGATCTTTTCCTTTTCAAATTAATTCTTTCAGTTTATGCTCCTAAGTCCATAAAAATGTGGTTTCGCTTTTGAAGTTTTTATTAATATTTATAATGCCTGTTTGGTGCCCTTGAACCTCACAGACACAGAGCCGTGATATAAATACTCAGCTTCCAGGTGGTAGTGTGTTCAAACCCAACCATAAACTTGAGAGAGAGAGTGTGTATGTTAACACTAACGCTATTTGCTTTGTTTCTCCTGTCTCCGGATGCAGAAATTAAAAAAAAAATTTAAGATACAAATTAAAAAATTTATATTTTAATTTTCAAAGTAGTGCATGCTTGTAAAAAAAATATACAGATGTGAATATAGACACAAAGTAAAAAGCACCTCTTTCCTAAACCATTTCTAAAATTTCATGTGCCACGAAGGAAACCATGTACTTTAAGTCCTTTTAAATTAGGGCTCTCTTTGAGAAATTGAAAATGTCTGAAGAAGCTAGTGACCAGTTGTATTTCACTTTTATTTCTGAATATGAATGTAATAAAAGTCACAGAAACAGTTAAAAATACAATGAACTATAAGGAATTAAAATCACCCATAAGTCCACTACCCCAAATAATCAATGTTTAACATTTTAAGTGTGTTTCTGAAAGAATTTCCCTCTGCAAATATGACTGTATGGTACAACCATACCATCCTATCCCCAGTCACTCAACATGGTATTGAATCTTCCAATCTCAAGAAAATGTCTCCAAAATAAAATTTTGAATAGCTGTAAAATATTCCACTGCAATTGTTTAGTTGTTAATGATTTTCAAATAACAAATTATTGAAGTGAAGTAGGGACTATCCCCTCTCATTTCATTCTCCATGACTGGGTTAGGAAATGAGGAGGGCTTCCCATCTAGGACCACGAAGAAGACAGGTACAGGAACTTGTCTGTCGCCTCCTCTCTGTCTCGCGAGATGGAGCGATTCTCCTGGCCAGTGGCACCAAGAGGCACCAATCCTGTGACATCGAAAGACTTGTGGTTCAACCCCTTCGTTTGCAGCCAGCTTCTCTTATTATCTGAAAAAGGCTCACTTATTTGGGCATGTTATGCCAGATGCAGAATTTAACAGGATGTTCATTCTGAAAGAAAAGTAGTAGATTTGTGGCCACATGTTGAGATGACTTTCTAAGCCTATTTAATCAGCCATCATGATTATGGGTAGAGTCACATCAGCTTGCTTCCTGTCTCACTCAGTTCCTAACAGAGTAACTGAGGAATAAGACAGGGAGTGACCGTGAGTCAAGAATACAAGTGTAGTTAATTATACCCCCCATGCCTCAAGCAATATTCCTGTAGTTTTATTTACTTATTTAGTACTTACTCTGTGCCAGGTTGCATTTTCTCAGTTAGCTGTACCCACGGCCCTTGAGGGTGTCGTCATTATTATTATTCCCATTTTATGGATGATAAAATGGCAGGGTGACACCCCCTGCAGGCGATCAAGCTGGAAATTGCTTCTGTGCTCCTAAATACCCTACTCTGCCTCTCATCTCTTCTATGTCATAAATAGCACATGAACTGTTTTGTACATAAATTCTACCTTGAGCTTGTGAACTACCCAACGACATCTCCCATTATTGAATATATACCTGTCATTATTTTTACCATATTTTATTGTCGTTATTAAATGCCTTTTAATATGCTTTATAGTGACTTTTTGGGCATATAAATTTCTATTTTTATATGGCTAAGTCTAATCTTATTTTCCATCATGACTTATTCCATCTTGGCTTTGTGGTTTTTGCCCTTGCCACCTCAAAAGAGTTTCTACTATATGTTGCTCAGGATTCCCATGATTTTATTTTAGAGTATAACTCTGACCAGTTGGAAATTATTATAACAGAGCCATTGTAAATTATTTTGTAAGGCAAACAACCACCTGATACAAGGTCATCTTTTCTTCACTGATATATGATCCCTATAGCTGTTTGGGTTTCTAGGTTTTCATTGCATGATGGGCTGATTTTTTATCTACTCATACTTTGTTTTAATTTGCTTATTGAGGTTTTGCTCTAGCTTCATGATATATTTTAATATTTACAAGGAAAAGTCTCTTGTTATTCTTATTTTTTAGAAACGTGTTTGTTATCATGTAATATTTTCCCATAAACAACTCAAAATGGCTTTATCAAGTCTTTGCCCTAAAAATCTTACTTGGAATTTAATTAGAATATAGTTCTATTTTCATCTCAACTTGAAAGTATTTACTATCTTTCACAATTTCCCCTTTCCATCTAAGAACATGTGATTTATCAATTTTTAGTATTTTGTGTGTCTCAAAAGTGCTGAATTTATCTTCAGATAAGTGACATTCTTTTTTGCTTAGATTATTTCCAGTATCTTATATTTTTTATGTTATTGGTGATAAAATCTTAAATAAATAGTTAATATGATTTAATATTGCTTAAGATAATTTGCCATTGCTGGCATAGGCACAAATTTATTTTTTGTTTTGTTTGTGGTTTCTTGAGCTCATTATTTTTAAAGGTTTCCCTTCAACTACTCTGTGTTTCCTTGATGAAGATAAAAGTATTTATTTATGATTAGTTGAAGATTTTTTTCAATTATAGTCACTCAGTCAGACATCCTTCTCATTGATGATTTTTCTCCTTTGGATTTTTGCCTCGAAGTCTGTTTCTATATTTAAGCTGTTAATTTTTGTATTTGCTTTTCAATTGGCTTAAATGCAACTCATGTAGGATAATTTTTTTCAAGTCTGCCTAGGAGGTTATGAAGTACCACATTATATAGTAGAGGCCCCTGTTACTTGGATGTGTTTTCATTGAATAAAAAATAATAAAGTTATTTCTTTGATCCTCTTGAGTTGTTTACGCCTAACAATGTTTAAAATAAAGAAAATTTTGCTACTTGCCATTGTAAATATGTTTTATTTTTATTTCATTGACTGGAACTTCCAGAAAAATGTTAAATATAGTCAGCTGTAACAAAATATCCTTATTTTGTTACTGATTTTAATGGGAACACTTACAGGGATTCACTATAAAATATTATGTTCCCTGTTGCCTTAGGGTACATATTTAATAAATTTAAACAGATGTATTTAAATTGGACATTTAAAGAAATAACATTTCTACTTGTAAAAACGTTTTATTAACCAAGATTAGATGTTGAATCCCATTATGTTGGATCTACTATGTGTTTTCCTTGTCCAATTCATTTTACCAAACATTAAACCATCCTTGCATTTTTAGGATAATTCTTGCTTAATGATGTGCTGGGAGACAATTTTGTTACCCTCAAATCTCTATGTATCTTGTAAGCACAGGTAACACCCATGGTTAGTGAATATTTTTTCTATAATAGTAGAGATAGTCTTTCCCTTCAGCACAAAGGGCAGGTTTACTTACAGACTTGACGACCTAGTGTCTCCCTCTGGAACAAACAGCAGGCATGTTTACTGTCCACTCTAATAAAGATAATGTCCCCCTCTGGGGCAATGGGCAGATACTTATTGCCCATTTTTAAAGATTTGAGTTTGCTAAACTCAGGGTTCCTCTCTCGCAATGCAATCCACTGAGCATGCAGACACGAGCCTGGACCCATATGATATCACTCCCTTGAGAATGGAGGGGAGAAAGGGCACTGACATACATCCTGATGCTGAGGCTGTTTCATGTAGTGTGAGTAATAAAATCCTCTGTCTCTGACCCCAAAGGCTTGCTCCTCTGCCATATGAACTAAGGCAGGCTATCTTGTCAGCCAAAAGTAGGGTAAGAACTCAGATCCTCACAGTGCCCACTGTTTAAGTAAGAGATTTCATTTTCTAGAAATTTACATCTATACTTAAATATTATACTGGCTTGCAATTTCTTTTTCAGGTTATCTTTCTTAGCTGCTTATAATTATTCTCACTATGAAAAGAATTTGGATGTTTTTCAGTGCTAAAATTGTATATCTAATGTGCAGATTATTTTTTTAAGACTGCCAAGACTGGTAAAAGAGTTTGAGTTAGAAGACTTTGTGGAATTAAATTTTTTCCACTAGCAAGTTTCATTTAATTTACTAGTTCTTATTCAGTTCATTTTAGCCATTTATATTTTTCCAGAAAATCAGTGAATTTAAAAAGTTAATAGTAGATTATATTTAATAATGCTTGTCATTTTTTATTTCATTACTTGTTGACAAATATTTTCCTTATTTTAAACACATAGGCAATTCTTATTATTTTAAAGATATATTTTATTTATGCATGCAGAACTGGGGTACAGGCCAGAGGTGCAGGGGTGGTGAGTAGACCCACCAGAGACAGAATGAGGAGCAGAACGGGCAGATCAACGAAGCACACTGCTAAGGGGAGCAGCGGGCCAGTCAGGAGAGGTCTGCTGCGCCATGTGGGTCACCTCTGGGGTGGAATCGAACTCATACTGAAGTGGCTTTAGCTTCTTAGTGCTGTGCTTTAACCTGCTGCACCACCAGAGAGGGCCCATAGACAACTTTTTTAATCTTTTTCCCTACACTTTCCAAAACATGCCAATCTTCTCTTTTATTGCCACTGTTTATCTCTTATTGCTTTCAAAAGAGATATAAATACTTTTTAAAGATTTATTTATTTATGAATTCAAGAACTGGGGTACAGGCTAGAGGCGTGGGGTTTGAGAGGATTCACCAGAGACAGGGTAGTGAACAGAGCAGGCATATCTACAGAGCTTCGCTGCTGAAGGGAGCACTGGGGCGAGGCAGGAGAGGTCTGCTGCTAAGTGGGTTAGCTGCCTGGCCAGAGTGAACACTTGCTGTGGTGGCTGCAAACAGCTACACAGTGCATTGTGCTTTAACCCTTTGTGCACCAGAGTGAGCTCTCAAAAGATACTTTTATTTTCAAAAATTTTATTTGTATTTTTTTCTGTACTACTAAAACAAGCAATAATCTTTATCATTTGAATAGTTTTAGCTATACATTGCCAGCTTTGATACTATTTTAAAATAACTTGTAAACGTTAATCCACATGGCTCAGCAGACCTCTCCTGCTTCACCCGCTTCTCCCCTCAGCAGTGTACTTGTCAGTCTGTCTGTTGTGCTCCCCGCTCTGTCTCTGGCCTGTACCCCAGTTCTGTATTCATGAATAAATAAATCTTTATAAAAAAATAAGTTTCTTCTTTTAAACTTTTGTTGCTATTTCACTATGGTTGTATGCTGTGTGCTTTTTCTTTATAGAACTTAGCAGTTTTATTTTTGTTCTATTATATTATTAATTTAAAACATATTCCACAGACATTTCATAAGTATATGTATTCATGAAGGTCATAAATTTTAAATTGTAACAATTACATCAAGTAAAATTGTAAGTTATATTAGGCCTACTTGATTTCAAGGAATGAAAATAGTCTCAAGGTATATACCTACCTATTTCTCCCACTATGTTGAAGAGTGGTGTGGTTTATATAGTTTAATGCTAGTTTCTATGTTACTAGTTACCTATTATACTTTTGTTGTGAGCCCTATTACTTTGAAGCACTATAAATTTATGTTCTTCATTTTGTTGAATGCTTTTGTATACTTTTTGTGCTATTGATCTTTTATTTATAGGAATGTAGTAGCTCATTACCAATCTTCTCTTTTAATTTAGGTGTATATAGAAAATCCAGTATGATTTTTTTTTCCAGCTTGAGTACTGATCGTTAATAAGGAAGTTTAAGATATTTGTACTTATTTTTAGAATTGACATTATTGTTTTTATTTATTTCATCTTGGTTTCTCCCTCTGTATCTTGCTGCTGCCTTTTCCCTTTTGTTTGCTCTATGTACTAGATATTCTTTGTTCTTTTTTCTCTTATAATTAGAATGTTTGCCCGTGTTTCTTACAATTTTAATTAACATATGTAATCCTATATTTTGCTGACCACACCGAGAATGAAACAATCTATTTGACCTCTTACTTTGTCAGATGGTAAAATTAGCATGCATCAACCATATTCCTTGTTCTAATGAAAAATATTATTTAATTATTAACTGTGGGATAGTTCTGAAACCTTTGTTTAATTTCATGTTGTTAAAATTATAGCCAGGGAATCTTAGGTACTCAATATCATCCTGCCCAAATGCATTAGTAAAGAAACTAGTAAAATCTCAGAGAGTTTAAGTGACTGTTCTAGATCCCAGAAGTTGTTATTGGCAATATTATACCTAGAGCTTAGGTCTCTTGCTCCCCAAACTAGCAACACTTATTAATAGCAGTTGAGATAATAAGCAAGTTGGAAGTTTTTTTTTTATGTTTGGGGAGAAGTGAATAGGAGAGCACTATCGTTTAAAGAACGGAATGATGGAGGGCAATAGAGGTGTTTGAGTTAGATTATGACTTCAAAGAAATGTAAAACAAAAATACAAGCTTTCTCTTTTGGTGAGTGTCACTTTAGTTAGAAGAAGATTTATGTTGAGCCTTGGTTATCTGCCTACCCCTGTGTTCTTGATTTTCCTTTTGTTCACATCTATCAAGTATTAATAAGAAATTATTTGGGGCAATGTTTTGAACTTAGGTTGACACTTAACATGTAAAATGGGCTGATTTCAATAGTTAACCCCATTACCATGCCATTTAAAAATAAGTATTATATTAACTAAATCAGAATCCAATAGCATCTAATTTTCTGTGTCCTGATTGAAATGGAGATGTTGGTTAATTTTCTTAAATCTAAAAATGTAGCATTTGGGGACATTGGACCAGGAAAACTCTGGCATAAAGAAATAGGCCAACATTTCTTCCCAATATTGAACTCAGCTCAAATGTACCCCCAGAGAGGTAGGGGACAGTGGAGCTGATGCAGGCAAAGGCCTTCTAGTTCAGCTTCCATGGGTGCATTCTTTGATACTAGAAGGTTTGCTTTTTTCCCTCCTGACACCAAACAGATGGTGTTTTTCCCACCACTATTTCTTCATCTTTTAAATGCCAACTAGTTGCTCAACAATTCAATTAAATTCTGAAACTACTAACCGGGATTTAGCCTCACGTACTACAAGATAAGGGTTAGTTCACCACATTGTCTTTGCTTAAGACTTGCTTTAAAGCTTGGGTTCCTACAACTCTTTGATATCCTTACATAATTTGGTGGAGTCATTTATAGAACACAAGAACATATCTATTTACTGTGTGGGAAAGATACATAGAACAAGGTTTTGGGGTTGGACAGAGCATGGAGTTTCAATGCCTTCTACAGGTATGCAACAGTTCCAATACCTGGATGTATTCACCATCTCAGAAATTTGGGGCATTTCTTTGTTCAAGAGTTTTTATAGAGCTCAACCTCTTTTCCTCTATCTCTACTTCCTGAGCCTTGTAGGGGCCTTGCTCTAGGTCACACCATTAGCATAACCTCAGGTTGTCCTTATGAATTACAAAAGACAATGTTATCCCACAGGAAATGCCAGGGGTTTGAAGAACTTTCTGCCAGGACTCTCAGCACAAAACCAGCAATATTTTTGTGTTATTACACAGATTCGTATCTCTTCATATAACTTTTTTGGAAGAAAGAAGAGGCCATTGATCAACTACACAAGACTCGTGCTTATCAGTGAAGGATTTTTGTTGTTGTTACAGAACAGAACAAATATTGGTGATTAATATTATTGAGATTAGAAGGGCTAGAAGACAGGCATGAACTGGTGCCTGTAATTTCTGAAGTTTCTAGAGGTAGGCATTAGGATGTTCTTAATTGCTGTTATCTATTTCTTCACACACCTTTCTGCCAATGGATGTTTTTGCAGATTGTAATTAAATAATTGTCAAACATTTTGTCTATCATGTTATTAACTATTTTGAAGATAAAACTCAAAAGAATAACTCAACGTCACACACACAATACTTCTCTTAATTACCAAATATTATGTGCTAGCTTACATAACCCTTACATTTTGGAAATGGTGACCGTGGATGTGTGTTTAGAAGACTTTCAGTTCATTGGTCCTTGGGCAAATAATTATGTTTACTAAAATTGTTTGAGTAGTATTTATGTTTCAAAAAAATGGCCCATTCCTTTCTGACTGTGGACAAAATTTCCAGCATTACTTTGACTCAACTTTGCAATGGCAAATAACTAGAGTTTCTGTTTGTGTCTGGAATTTCTTCTGTCCGTTTTGTCTATACAATATGTTGCCTTCAAACACAAGCAATCAATTATTACAACAACAAAATGAGCTTTTTTTTTTTAGAAATAAGCAATGGAAGAGAGGACAATTGGGGTGAGTGTTCATGGGCACACCCTAGTGCACTTCTGTGACTCCAAGGCTGACTGTCCCCACAGTAATTTCCAGAGAACCTTCATCTCCAGTCCACAGGACATAGAAACAGCATCACTTCCTGTGGGAGATACAAGGTTTGGTCTTGTAGTTTGTTGATTTGTACATGTGTGGACATTTTCTTTTAGTCTCCTGACTGCCTTTAAATAGGGTATTTTATTCACTATTTGTAAATCATGTCGTGATCCAGTTCAGCAAAGGCTGCTAAGGGGCACAGGCTTGTTGTTCATGTACTTACCACATCACTGGAATTTATTGAACATATCTGTCCTGGATTGTGGTTGATTTAAAATCTAAATGTAGGCTCTCCCTAGTGGCACATTGGGTTGAAGTGTAGCACTATAAGGTTGTCTGCAGCCACTGTAGCACAAGTTCGATTCCAGGTGGGGAGGTGACCTAGGTGGTGTGGCAGACCGCCCCTGTCACACCTGCTGCTCCCCTCAGCAGTGTGTTTCAGTAGATCTGCTTTTTCTGCTCCATACTCTATCTCTGGTGAATCCTCTCACACCCCACACCTCTGGCCTGTATACCAATTCTGTATGCATAAATAAATATCTATAAAAATATATAAAACCTGGCCTGCTCTGGTGGCGCAGAGAGTTAAAGCACAGCACTAAGGAGCTAAAGCCACTTCCACATGTGTTCGATTCCCGCCTGCCCCAGAGGTGACCCACATGGTGCAGCAGACCTCTCCTGACCTGCCCACTGCTCCCCTCAGCAGTGTACTTGTCAGTCGGCCTGTTCTGCT
>NW_004567109.1:53884823-53905271 GCF_000260355.1 Condylura cristata
ATATATAATCTAAATGTGACACCATAACTCAGAGGGTCAATTCTGCTACTCTCTAGATCTTTCCTTCATTTTTGCCATGAAGGTGGTATCCTTTTTTCTCTATAGGAAAATTATTTGGAAAAGTTTTTCCCCATTTATTTTTCATGTGATAGTGTATGACCAAGAAAGTCAAAGGCAAAAGGCAAGTACCTCTGTCTCACCAAGGAACTTGTTCTATTGGACAAGGCCTTGAGGCGGAATTCAGTCATTCTTGTGATCTCAGAAAATGATTTTGTGACCTTTCAAAAAGGTTAGAAACAATGACTCTTAAGTCTGACTGTTCACCTGAAAAAACTAGACTGTTCAAAATTATAGTTTCCCATGCTTCAACCAGATCAACTGAATTAAAATCTCAAGGGTAATTGAACCTGTATTTTGAAATGGCTTTTAAAGCAATAACAATATTGTTGGATCCTTCTTGGAAAGTTCCACTGGTGAGGTTCTTAAATGCTGCTTCTCTCTCTCTCTATATATATACATTCACATGTAAGAGGTACTAAGACGTAGAGCCTTAAAGTCAGAAGGAAACCTTTGAGTTCATCTCTCATTTTATGAGGAAGATGGGGAAGTTCTAGTGGGTTAAGTTACTTATTTAAGTTCACACAGCTAGATAGTAGAGAATTGTGAAATATAAAACAAAAAGAAAGTTAAATGCAATGATTCTTAGTCCAGACTCATTTTCTTTAAAGTAAGCTTCCTTTGAATAGTTTCAGAATGTGTTACTATTTATAAGCTCAAAATTTCCCCCAGGATAAGTTGAAGGTAAGCTAAGTATCTTCTTCTGCTTAGCATTAGCACAAAAAAATAGAATTTGAGAAGCAATGTGTTCACTAAACAATGCAACTGCACCGCATTAGTAGCTGATGGATGTTAGCTGATTATTCAAGAATTCATTAGTGTTGCTGGTTGATATTAGCTTGAGTTGGTGTACTCAGTGAAGTGGAGGAATAGTATGGAATGAGCACAGCTTTTATGGTCATATAGGCCATGGATTGAGTCCTTATTATGCGATTCTGTACAATCCAAGACCTGAACTGTGTTTCTGGATCTATAAAATAGGTATAATACCTTCCTTTCATACTTGTTGTTAGAACAGATAAGATACTAAATGAGTGGTGCCTGGCACACATAGTAACTAACATAATTAACCTCTCATTTAGTGCATTGAATGCTTATTAAATTCCATCTAGTTGACAGATTACTAAAATTCACTCTAACCCTATGAGTCGGTGTAGTAATTACCCCAACTTAAAGATGAGAACCTGAGACTCAGTGATGCTTGCTGACCTGCCTGGTAATACAGGTAGTAAGAGGCTGAGATTGGAGTCCTGCATATTCTAAAAGCTGTAGTCTTCATGACTTTACTAGATCATCTTTCAATAACTGATAGCTATCATGTTGCCCTCTTCTTCACTTGGAAGTCAGCATACCTCAGTGGTCAAGTGCCTATCTTGTGAGCAGGACTCAGGTTATAATCCTGTTCTATCCCTTTCAATAGATGACTCTCGGTGAGCTATTGAACTTCTCTGTTCCTTGTTTTTCTCATTTGTAAGATGAGGACACTCATCTAGCTTATGGGGTTGTCATGAGGTTGCCTAATAAGTAAGTCTCAATACTTGCACTGATTTTGCACACAAGTCAGTTTAACGTGCTACATGGAGTGAATGCTGAGTTTTATTTTGGCCATGTTTTGGAAGATTGTATAAAAAGTGTTTCTTTAAGCACTATCCTTTAATCTAAGGAGCTATTGTAGTAAAGGTGTTTGCTGAAAGGCAACAGAAGCAAAAGTTGATTACATCGTTAAGGTTTCTCCGGCCAGAGTTCATTTTACCTCCAAAAAGGAGTAGACCCTATCAAGTCTGACCTCCCATCTCTGGTGTTCCGTAGTTTGAAGGGGGAGATGTGCCAACCTCTGAACAATATTTTCTAATCCTAGTTGTGAGACACTTGGCAAGCATGCTTATGGAGATCTGGCCCTGATATGTAGAGCTCTCATTGCAGCAGAATGGAGCCTAGCACTAAATAGGCATTGATAGAGGAATGCAATGAAGAGCAGATCACTGAGAGGCAATAGCAGAGCTATTGGGCCATTCATTGTGTGCTGTCCATTCAAATGAAAGGTGTTAAAAGTGTAGAAGCAAATGCTGCTAGAGATACCAAGGGATAATTGCATCAGGTGCGTGCATGTTTTCCTGCTTTTAGTTTTCTTTTTGCTAGAAAATCTAAGGAATGACCTTTTAAAGACCATCTTTATATATTTTTGTTTTCTGTAAGAGAAAAACTGTCATAAAAAGCATGAAATTTCATTCACTACATTTTTGTTCAGTAACCTGAAGTTTCACAAATTTCCCACAGTTCTAGCCCTCCCAACAGAAGCAGTGCTTTAGTCTACTTCTAGGTCTCTACAGCACTTTGTTCTTTGTCACAGAAGAAGGTATTTTAACACTCCTCTCTCCCTTTCCTTTATGCACTGTGCTTCTCATCAAGGGCCAAGATAAGGCTGAAGCACACAGTCTAGGGTTAGAGTTTCTATCTCAAACTAGCTATTTCCTGTATCCTCCCATTTCAACCAAGAGTTGCACCTTTGATTGAATAAACTAATACCAGTAATGCTTTACTTATCTCAGTTAAAATATATCCACTCTATGTCAGCATTGTGCTAAAATGTATCTTTACACTTACATTAACAAGCACTGTTTTAGTTCTGCAGTGGATAAAGTGTACATTTATAAGAGCAATTTTACATGCCTATAAATACCTAGGTGTATAGAAAAATCAGATAGGTGATGAGCTGAACTTATAAGACTGATAAAAAAAACTGTGTGATTATTTGAATTGCAAAGGAAGCCTTCACTTTATTCAAATATTTCTTGAAAAGTAATAATAACGTCTTACATTTGCTTAGTGGGAAAGGCTTTGCAGAAGTCTTTCACATACATTATCTAATTTGCTCCTTTCAATATTCCTGTAAACTAAGTGAGGTAGTGACTATTATTCTCATACTTTATGGGTAAGAAAAATACAAAGCATCCTTTGCATATTTGAAATGTAATTACCTTTACAAAAAGTCAACCTATCACCTCTTTAGGACATAATCCATTGTGAAAGCATGTCTACCTGTATTTACTCAAATATAAGATTAATTAGGGTCCCAATTATCTCTATGAAAAATTTATCCCAAACTCTGTGACTTAGTAGTATCTCACTGTTTTCTAGGTTACTAGTTTGAATAGGGTTCAGCTGGGTGATTCCTTTGTTTCATATGGAGTTAACTGAGCTCACTTGGAATATTCAGCTGGCAGGTGAACTGTTTTGGAGATTTTAAGATAGTTTTAGTCACAAGTTTAGTCGTGGCTGGAAGGCAGATCTTGCCTGTAACACAATGAGAACACTTACACGTAGCCTCTCCAACATGAGTCAGGGAACTAGGGACTCTTAGTGAAGTGCTCCAAGAACAGGTTGTCAATATCTCAAGTTCTGCCTTCAACTATTGCCTTGGCATCACTTCAGATCATAGCAAATCATAAGAGCCAACCAGATTTAAGGAGGGGGAATTCACAGCCTCCCTCTCAGTGAAAGAGGTAGCACAGATTGTGGCAATCTTTAATAAGTCATAGTCCATTTTCATCACTGATGATCTACATTCTTCCTTATGCCCAAACAGATTAATATTCCTAGAAGAATTCCAAAATTCAGCCTTCCCTGGTGGCACAACGGGTTAAAGCACAGCACTGAGAAGCTGCCAGCGGCACATTCAGCATGAGTTCGATTCTCCGCCAGGGAGGTGACCCACATAGCATAGCAAACCTCTCCTGTCTCATCCACAGCAGTATGTTTCACTCAGTCTGCCTGGTCTGCCCCTACTCTGTCTCTGGTGAAGCCTCTCTCTGTTCTGTATACATGAATAAATAAGTCTTTAAAAAACAAATAAACTCCAAAATTATCATCTTATGACTGTGTCAAGACCCAGTCAATATCAGGCTTGGACTCAAGATTCAGAATCTTTAATTTAAAGGTATAAATGAGACAGGTGTTGCTTTAATCTGCAAACCTGTAATAAAGAGAAAAGATATTTCTACCTGCCACCCCCATCCAAACATACAATGTAGAGACCAGAATAGCATAAATGTAATAGGCTTCCCCATTCCAAGATGAAGAGAATGGAAAGTAGCAAGCTGTCCGTCATCTACAGCATTTCTGAAATCTTGCTGGCCATGGCTGGCATTCTTATATTAGGTCTCATTCATGCCTCCTTGGGATTATGTGGTAACATAATACAATAATATAAATAACATTTTAATTACAATTATTATACAGCTCATCTCGTTAACCTTATCATTCTGTAATCCCTGTTGCATCGTAAAGGCCAGAAGAAAATCATTTGCTACTTTTATCATTCCTTCTAGAAAATCCAAATCCAGTCTAACTCATAAGTTCATTAAGCCTGTTTTCTATTGTGAACGTTATGATAGGTGACAGCATTGCCAACATTTCTGCCACATTACAACTAGGGTGACTCCTCCAGCTTCCGATAGCAATTACAGTACTATCTTCTGATATTCTCCGACAGCCTCTTCTGGCTCTTTCCAGCTTTCATTGACTATGTCCTCAAAGTCTTTTAACTTCTGCCCATTGTCAGATTCCAAAGCTACAACCACATGTTTTCAGTCTTTGTTATGACAACACTAGGCTTCTAGGTATCAATTTCAGTTCACATAATCCATGGCTGCATAAAAATTTACTCCTAAGCTTAGTAGCTAAAAATAACCATTTTTACGTATCAGGATTTGATTGCTTAGGGATTCAGACATGGCTCAACTCAGTGGTACTTCTGTTCCATATCGAACTGAGTGAGACCACTTTGCGGCTGATAGCTAGTGAAGAGTCTGGAGGTTCAGGAGGGCTTTGCTTACATGACCACCACCATGGCAGTTTTGACTAGAAGGCGAGATTCAGCCTGACATTTCACTGGACTGTCTCCACATGATCTTGTGGAGACTTACTACGCCAGTGACTTCAAGATAGTAAGACTTTTTATATAGGAACTCAGGAGTCCAAGAAAGCATTCGAGGAGAAAATTGCCAGTTTTTTAAGACCTAGGTCTAGAACTTGGTCTCACTGTACTATATTCTATTGCCTAAACAGTCACATAGCACACCTGGATTCAAGGGCATGGCAAATAGACCCCATAGCTCAATGAGAAGAATGTAAAAAAAAATAATAATAATAATTAATAGTATTGAACAAGAGTGCCTAGCTCCTCACCTTGAATTATTTATACTCACTGGGCTGTCTGATTTAGCAGACTAACTGAATGGGGTATTCGATGTTTGAGGCTCAGACTCCTATTTTCCCATTGCTTTACTATGTTTGAGCTGAGGTAAATAATTTGGGTTTCAGTTTCCATCACTACACAGTGGAGATGATGATAACTCTTGGCACCTACAAGCTCAAAGGGATGTTGTGCCTGTTTAAAAAAAAAAAATCAGTATTCAGAAAGCACTCTCTAAAGTGCTCTAGGAAGTAGAATAATAAATTATTATAACTAATTGGACCATTACAAATTCACCACAATTTTCTATTAAGAGAGAAAATTGGGTCTCAGTTTTATGTAGAATTAACAGGGCCACAAAAAGGCTCTGGTGCACACCCGGCCCTTCAAACATGCAATCCCTTCCTATGCACATGTATATTTCTGGCTTTCCTATGTGCCGGGCAAAGTACACTTTCTCATTGAGTCTTTGCAATGCCCCTTTGAGGTAGCTGTCATTAATAACATCTTAATCATGTTTTCTGAGACATTTTTGTTCTGGAGCTTAAATTCTAGCACATCCTTTGCATATTTATACATAATATATCTTAAAAGAATCTAATGAAAACTTTAGTAGCGTCTGTAGGGGTTTTGTTTAAATTCGATGGAAATCTTCCCTTTATATTTTATACAAATATTCTTGCAAAATGAGATAACTGCAGATTTATGAAGATATCAAAATGATATAACTAAGAGGAGAGGAAAAAAATAACAGAAACCAGAATTAACACAAGCTAGTTTTAGTTACAGGAGCTGAAAGAAGATAAGGTGGTTGGTACTGTGGGAGACAGGTGGGTTGAAAACCGGGTGTCTGACATGTTAAGCTGTTAACTCTGAGATAAGTGTGCCATGAGCAGCCAAAGTTTCCTTTTGTGTCAGGTGAGAGGGTGCACCTGGATTCACTTTCAAGCCCACCTCTTCTGTAACATTCTCTCATCACTTCAAGAAAAGGGGATGGAAATACACGTGCATGCATCCACCTGTCAGGGAAGTGAAGATACAGGATACAGGATACAGGGCACTTTTAGAAAAAGGATAAAAGAAAAGGACAAGGAGGGTGGAGTTTTTACCTGGAAAATTATAAGTAATAGAATGATATAGAGACAGACAGGAAAAAATATCCAGGGAGGGGGATAAAACAAGTGAGGCTTGACCACCAGGGACTATGATGATGGCTCATGGGTGATATGGTGGAGGGAGAACTACAGGGACTACAAGGATGTAGTAATAAAATAATTAATTAATTTTTAAAAAGCCCATAAGAAGAAGAAAGACAATAAGATGAGGAGAGGAATCAAGATTAAAATAATATTATAGTATTGAGTCCAGACATTAAGAAAGTAATTTGCAAAAAAATAAGTTTCACTCAAAAAATGTTGGTTAAACCTCTTAAATGCCAGACCTTAGTCTAGGTATTTAGGGTTCAGTGTTAACAACAACAACAACAAAAATTGTTGCTGATGAAGCTTACATTTAGATTGGGGGTACCAGAATCACTCTGATTCCTGATGGATTGGACTTGTTTTATTTTTGTATTGGTCAAGTTTTCTCTTTTGATTCCTGGCAGCAATCCTCAGTTCTCTGTGGCTTCCAATGATTGTTTCTCTCTCTTTTTTGTTACGTGGTACTTGTAGGTGAGTTGCAACTGTTTCTCCTTTTTTCATGCTGGATTTGAGACTGCAAGAAAAGTTCATTGTTTAGGTCATTCTAGTTAGGTCTTTTCTATCCCTGGGCAGAGGAAAAGAACATTGATAGACTCACAAGATGGTCCTGACATGGAGTTTGTCACTTTTGTTCACATTTCATTTGACAAAGCAGATCATGTGGCCAAGCTTGGTGTCAATGTGATGGGGAAGCATAAATTTCTTTATTGCAATGATTTGCTGTAATCATATCATTAGCCACAACCTTTTCCAAATGTGGCAGGAGAAATTCTTCTAAAGCAACATAGTGGGTCAAATTACTTCTTTCCAAGCACAATCACATTTTGCCCCCAGGAGTAACCTCAGGGTGATTAGATACTTGGTATGAATTTCTGGGTGCAATTTTATATCTTGTCCTGTGGATTAGATTATTTAGCTTTAGAATTGAGGAAATAGCTTACCTTTAAGGAGGCAGGTTAGGTATTTCATCACATACATTATAGATATTATATTAAAATATTAAAAGCAACTATGCCGAGTTTTACAAAATACATCTTATAAACTGGAAGAGAGACCTTCTTCTGATCTATCTTTTGAGACCTTCTTAAGTGCCATGACCAATTTTATGATAATATAAATATAATCGAGAACTCTGCCTGCAGCTCAGTGAAATAAAATCCAGATATGATAGGGAAATCCATATGTATTGCTTGTCTAGGAGGAGGAATTTTATAACTTGAGAAAGAGCTGGGGTATTTCTCCAAGACACTGTGTAGCGAAGGCCTCTGACTCAAGACTTTTCACGCTATATATGGTTCCCTGAGAGAAGCACTGGGTGGCTCTGAGTGATTGCCAGGCCATGTCCTCACCAGGATGAGAAACTCCAGACCAGTCATGAAGGTATCAAGGTGACAAGGATGACTGGTGTGTTGGCTTAAACATTTCCATGTTTTTTCCCTCTGTTAACACAGAAGGAACCCGAGTCTGCTATTTGTTCTTCTGCTTCATTTTAGTGAGACTTTTCTCTTTGTTTATGAAGCTTTGTTTCTGACAGATGACAAAGGACATTCCAAGAACATAGCTGGAGCCCAAATTGTGCTCTGCTGTGGGACTTTCTCCTCATAGACTGTCCAATGACCTGGCTCTGGAGAAAACACTCAGGTAAAGGATTCCCAGTGCAGCTTCGTTCCCAGCAGCTCACCAGTGGTGCCCTCATTAGGGTGTTTTTCTCTCTAAGATTCTTAGTATTTTTTTCTCCCCCCAGTCCATCTTCACCTCCCACTACAGTGAATTTAGTGTCCATGAAGGGGATGGAGAGTGGTCCCTTGAGGTTACCTGAGGTTTATTTTTAGTGTAGGCAGTTGGAAAAAATTACTTTCCCCTACTGACTGCACCAGGACTGTCTTAACTATGACTTAAAATTCTGGACTTCTCTCCTGGGATGGAGACTGTGCAGGTAACCCATGTCCTCATCTTAAAGATGGAACAATCACATTACAATGAGGAAAAAGGTTTGCCAAGAGTTCCCAGACACTCAGTCATGTGTTTTAATTTGGTCTGCTGGTCTCAGATCTGTAAGATGTTTAACTGTGTAAAATTGCAAGTTAGTCTGACTAAATTGGACAGATTGCAAGTAAAAACCCCACTCCCTAAAAATCAGTTGATCCCCTGAGCCATCCATACTCCTTAAAAGTGTTATTATTACTATCAAGCTACATGCTCAAAAATTATTTCCCCTGGGAATACACACCTAACCCAGACAAAAAGATTACTATTTTTTTTCTCACTCAATACTCTTTGTCCCAGCTTTAGTTTGCTTTTTTCTTCCCATCTGATATCTCATTCAAAATTGTAGCGAAACACTATGATCTGCCTAGTTCTCTGTCTCCCATTAGCCTGAAACACACAAAATTTAGCTCTTTTTGACCCACGAGGGGCAGCAATCTCCTATGGTTCAATCTAACACAACCAGAATGAGACAATAATTATGAAAATTCTCAGGCAGAAAAATGGAGATTAATGACGACGTTCATGACAATTCATCGATAATATGTTTAGAGTTGAATGTGTATCCAACCTTTAATATGATTCTTTGTGAAACGAAGACTCATTAACATATTAAATGAGAATTTTAATTCGGCAGAATGTCTGATAGAAGGAAAATGCACGAAAATAAGAAACAGACATACATGTTGTGGCATCGACATTTCCTTTGCACAGGGGTCATCTCCACTAATGGACATGCGCACAACACAAGGGATTTTGGGATACTTTTCACACACATTCTTTTCCTCTTCCTTCCTTGCCTGTTCTCTCTTCTTTGCCTCCCTTCCTTTTTTTTCTTCCCTCCTAGCTTTTCAGAGAAAAGAGCAGTCTACACTCACTCTGTCCACATTTCCCTTTTATTCAATGTATAACAGACTGAATCTGGTATCTGTCCCCAACACTCCACTAAAACTATTTTTGCCAGGGTCACTAATGACCTTTGATTGACACACTCAATGGAAGCTTTTCTGTCTTTATCTTACATAACTTCACCGTTGCATTTGACAGGATGGGCCAAGGATTTCCATCAGAACAAGATTTCCTTCCTTCTTGTTCTCTCTTTTCATTTGCCTGTGTTTTGCAGGGCCCAGTTTAGCCCAAGTGCTGGGAGATACTTACCTGTGTTTGTTGAGTGAATGAAAAACTGAATTAATGAATTGTAGTACTTGCTTAATTTGAGCCATTGCAGATAATCATTTTAATTCCCACTTGCAGTAACATCTCACTCCAATCTCCACCATACACATTCTCAATAATGTATGAATTGCAGTGTGTCTCATTCTGCAAATTACCATCTCAAAAATCCTACTAGCTAGTTGCAAGTAAGACAGAGGAGGCTGCTGATTCTTTCTTATTTGACTTCCTCTAATTCTGAATGTTATCAATACACTGCATCTTCAGTCATGTTTTTTTAGTATGCCTTAACTCTTGGGGGGGAGGGGTGATATGCTCTTTTCTTTCCTCCCCAGTATATATTACTTAGTGCTCCAGTAAAGTCTATGCACGAACAGCCACTTGTTGCTTAAACATATGACCTAACAAAAAGATAGAGGAAAAAACTAGGAGAACAAAAGAAACACTCCAACAGAAAATGTGACATGCACGCACTCTCTATGCATGTTTAATTTCTGTTGTTTTGGTTGGAAAACAGCTGCAGGTGTCCTCTAATTATAACCCCATTTTCACAAATATCAACTGTCATATTTAATCTGTTATATTCACCATATAGCCTACTGTTACAGCACATTTCTTTCATTACAAATTTAGTAGCAGAGTTTTGAATGCTCAAGCTAACATTCAGGCTAGTTAATTAATGCATTATTTACAAGTTAAATGTTATTAAAAACAGGTTCTTAATTTGCTAATGATTTAGTAGACCCAAGGCAATATTACATTTTTTTTTTATTATTGAAAATGAAAGAACATTTAGAACAGTTGGGATAGGGGTAATGTCAGGGATATTTTGGCCTTTCATCATTTTCTGAATTTCTTCTCTACTTTCTGCTTTATTGTATGTTGTTTTGATGCCTGAACTAACTGGTTGCAGCATGAGTGAGAGGAAGGATCTATAAAAACTTAAAGCAGCCTAAATACTATTGGGAGTGGTGTTTTTAAAAATCACCAGGCAGTTTGGTATGACTCAATACACATGTTCCCCATACAATTCAGCATATTTTGATTTACAGTTCCATTCCAGCAGCACAGCAGGTTAAGAAGGTTAGAAGTCAAGGAAATTAAATGTTATTAGCATTCCACTGTTGTCAGGCTGCACAAACTGAATATATGTCTTTCCAAATACACTTTGAAAAATTAAGCGTTTCTAAGGTTTAAGGGCCTCAAAGTCATCACCACAGTTTGGATTTTGTTCTTTGTTTGAATTTTTTCCTCATTTTTTTTGTTTGACCTAGATTGTATTCTAAATCCCTATCTTTCAAGTTCCATAACTCTATAACATACTACTTATATGTGAACGATAACTTGAGGGGAGAGCTTGGATGCAAAGAATTCTGGCTCCATGAAGCCAAGTTCCCCAACAACATGCCTTTCTTTCTGGTAGTGTTCTTGGCTAGAGCCTCATCCCTTTTCTCCATTTTATTCTCTTTCATCTTTTAAAACACTTAGCCAAAATTAGCCTTCTTCATGAATTTTTGTTAAAATTCAGTCTAGTCCTCAGCAATCTTTCCCACCTCCATTCCTTATAATTTTGCACTTCTGTGTCATATATTCCTCACTCAAATGTATATTGCGCTGCTTTCTCCCTCTGCAGTTGTTGGTTTAGGGGACAAGCTATGGAGTCAGAGAGACCTGCTATTTATTGGTGGTGTGACCTAGGGCAAGTTATTTCTTTTCTCTAAATCTCAGTTTCTCTCTTCTCTTAGATGGAGATAAAAATCCTTATTTAATCCTTGTAAGAATTGGTGAGATCATGTATTTGAAGAACCCAGTTAAATGGTAGAAGGCAATATACAGCAGCTCTTGTGCTGTAATGAAATAAGATAATTTATATAAATCGCCTAGCAGAGTGCCTAGCTCATGTTTGGCACTCAATAAAATTTAATTCCCTTTGGTACAATAAATAGGCCATAAGCATTTCTTGTTTTCATTTTCACTCAGAGTAAAGTTTTCTCAAGGGCAAGGACTAAATTTTTTTCATACTCTTCAGTGCATGGGGATTAGTGTTCTACCTTCCATCTTGTGGGAGGTTTTCTGGGTCTCGCTCAGGAAACCCTGCAGAAGTGAGTTTCACTGGCCACAGCAGCGACTTGGGATAGACAATCTTCCTCACCTCTGGTCCCCTCTCTCTTCTTCCACTCTTAGGGGGTACTTTCCCAGTAAACGCCTTGTACCTCTTCTTGTGTTTGGCTTACTTTTGAAGAAATCCAAACTAAGTAAGAAAAGGCACAAATGCCAAGGAAAGAAAATAGACTAAACAGTGTGCAAAGGAGCAGAAGTAACTTGAGTTGCCTCAGGCAGTAAGATGGGAGAGAGTTAATAGTTCAGTGAGTTCAGTGTGTTCTTTTTTTCAATTTCTCAAATAAAAACAAAGTCCCTATTTATAAATATTACAGGGTATACAGAGCATGCATCTTCTAACAATTCCATGCAACTTTGTCCATTAAGTCATTTTATCCTTATTTCATAGATGAGGACATGGAGACTTGGGGGTGCTTGGTAATATGCAACATTACTAGTGGCACTTTAACTTAATTTCAGTTTTTGGATCCCAATATGAGATATATTTATATAGATAGATAGATATAGACAGTATATCTATATCTATATATAATATATTATATATATTATATATAGTATATATATAGTATAGAGAGTATATATATTATATATACTCTCTCTATATATAGTGTGTGTATATATATATATCCACACACATATATATACTATATATATATATAATATATACACATATATATACACACACACTATATATATACACACACACACACATAATACAATATACAATATACCAAAGGTATAGTTTTATTATATAAGAAATGGTGGGGACTCCCTGTTGGTGCAGTGGTTAAACTCTCAGCACTGTCATGCTATCACCAGCTGCTGTGACATGAGTTCGATGTCTGGCCAGGGAGCTGACCCATCAGGCACAGGAGACCTCCCCTGTCTTGCCTGCTGCTCCCCTCAGCAGTGTATTTCAGTTAATCTGCCTGTTCTGCTCCCCACTCTGCCTCAGGTGAATCCTCTCACACCCACACCTCTGACCTATACCCTATTTCTTGTGTGCATAAATAAATCTTAAAAAATAAGGGAAGGAAAGGATGCTTCAAGAGACACATAGGAAGAAAGAGCTGCACAGTCACAAGTGGGCAATCTCTTAAATGATGTTTGCCCCTTCTCCTCCCCATGCCAGCTGGCTTGAATGGGCTGTTGATCTTTGCCTTTTACAGGATCTTGTCATTTTGAGTTTTCATCAGTGGGTGTAGGATCAGATCTCTGTAAATCCAGAAGTTTAAAATTGGAAAGTCTGGAGCAATGCTATAAAGAGATCCTGTCTTCACTATTTTAACACAGCCTAAGTGGAGTATTCTTGACTGTTTTTTCACTGCTATATTAAGATATCAAGGTTTTATTTAAAGTATAAGAATTAATAAATAAATAACATGTATTTATTTAAATATACAGAACTGGAAGAGTTATTTATTTATTTATGCATACAGAACTGGGGTACAGGCCAGAGATGCAGGGCAGTGAGAGGATTCACCAGAGACAGAGTGGGGAGCAGATCAGGCAGATCCATGAAATACACTGCTGAGGGGAGCAGCAGGCAAGTCAGGAGAGGTCTGCTGTGCCATGTGGATCACCTCTGGGCCTGGCGATGGAACTTGCACTGAAGTGGCTTCCACTAGTCTGCAGTGCTGTGTCCTAACCCGTTGTGCCACCAGGGAGGGCTGAAAGTATATTTTTACTTACACTTTATTTTTACTTATTCAGTTGATCCTGTAAGCTCCTTCTGAGAAAGCAGGTAAGGTTTCATGTATTGCTCAGGGTCCATTCCATGTGGTCTAGTGGACTCTCTCTCCTTTCAGGACATCCTCCTTGATTCTGAATCTGAAAGCCTAATCTCGTACCCCAGTTCTGTATGCATAAATAAATAAATCTTTAAAAAAAAAAGAATATTTGGGAAGCTACTGAACTTTCAAGGGGATTGCTCTAAGAATGTTGGAGATTCAAGATGACGAATGCCCAATAAAAGGCATCTCTTCTGGCATGCAGGTTGCTAGTACTGAGCATTTTAAAGATTCTTTTGGTATCCAAACATTTCTACTAACATTATTTAATCCTTAGAATAAGTCTGTGTGAGGTAAGTATTTTTCTAATTCCCATTTTATGCTTCAGTAGCACTTTCTATTTCTTGAAAATACTTTGCTTACCTGCACTTATTTAATAACTTATTTGTTGTAATTATTTGTTCAATATGCAGGTGTTTGAAAAGCAAGATGTTGGGAAAATCCATGAGAAGAGGTGTGAACCTGCACCCCTAAATCATATATAGTGTAATAAAACAATGTCACCTCAATAAAAATGATACAATTAAAAAATAAAATAAAAAAATAAAAGTTCATTATTGTCCACAACTTTTTATGATTTCTGGTTCTAGAAGTTGCATTCTCTGGGACTCTAGGAAAATGTATTAATGCTCTGTCTCAGTTTTTTCACCTGTAAAATATGAACATAAATAGTATGTTAATTCTGAGATTTGTTGTACATATGGTTTTTCTGAGTTTTTTAAAAAGACTTACTAATTTATGCATACAGAACTGGGGTAAAGGCCAGAGGTGCAGGGGGTTGAGAGGATACACCAGAGACAGAGTAGGGAGCAGACAGGCAGATTGAAAAAGTAAACTGTTGAGGCAGGTCAGGAGAGGTCAGGTCAGGAGAGGTCTGTTGTGCCATGTGGGTCACCTCCTTAGTTGGGGGTCGACCTAGTGCTGAAGTGAACTACAGCTAACTTCGTAGGGCTGAGCTTCAACTCATTGCACCACCTGCAAGAGCCCTGTTCTGGGTTTTAAAAGTTATAATGTGGGCAGAACTCAGCAAAGTGCCTGGCATGCTAGAACATTTCTTGACCCTTAGCAGTTGTTACTATTATTGCTATTGTTCTATCATGAACAGTTAGACTTCTGTCAAATGGACTTGTCTCATGTTGTTCCAGGGATCATCCTCACTTGTCAGTTGTTTTGCTATAATTATTCATAATATCCCTTTTTGTTTTCAAAAGTGTCCCAGATTACTAAACAATTAGTGGAAGACTAATTAGTATTTGTTTACCCTGGTTAAGGAAGGGATGGGAAGAGAGGCTGCAGGGTGGATATGGTTGTAAAAGGGCACCATCAGGTTCTCTATAGTGAGGATCTGTTTTGTATCTGATGGTAGTAGTGGATACATGAACTCACACAGGTAAAAAAAAATGCAAAAGACCAAACACACACTCAAATTAGTGTAATAGATCTGAGAAAATCTGAATAAGATTGGTGGCTTGTATCAGTGTTTATATCTTGGTTATGATATTATGCTAGTGTTTTGTAAAATGTTTCTATAGGGGCAAACTGGGGAGAAGGTAAATGAGCTATCATATTATTTGTTGCAACTTCACATGAATTGATGAGGATTTCAAAAAGAAAATGTTTAATTTAAAAACTAAGAAAAAGGCCCTCCCTGGTGGCGCAGCGGGTTAAAGCACAGCACTGAGAATCTAAAGCCGCTTCCGCATGAGTTCGATTCCCGCCTGCCCCGGAGGTGACCACATGGCGTGGCAGACCTCTCCTGACCCGCCCGCTGCTCCCCTCAGCAGTGTACTTCCTTGATCTGCCTGTTCTGTTCCCCACTCTGTCTCTGGTGAAGCCTCTCACCGCCCCTGAGCCTCTGGCCTGTACCCCAGTTCTGTATGCACAAATAAATAAATCTTTAAAAAAAAAAAAAAAAACTAAGAAAAGTCCCAGTTTGGAAGATAAACACTGGCATTGTTATCTCAGAAATAATGCCTATTGTCCAAAACATGACTATCTGCTAAAAAGAATTACCAGTGGTTCCCTCTATTTCCTTCACTCAGTTTTATTTTCCTCCATAGTACCTCCCTCTACTCCACATATTTGTTTCTTCTTTCAACATCTATTTGTTGAGTGACTACTATATACCTGACTTGTGTCAATGAACAAGATCGTTGTGAAGCTTACATGCTAATGGAAGAAATGAATAATAAACCAAAAATATAATGGATAAATTGTTTGATATGTTGGAAAGTTATGTTTGATGAAGAAAAAGGCAGACATATTAGTCAGGATTTTCTAGAGAAACAGGTCAGTGGGATATATGTATGTATGTATGTGTGTGTGTTTGTGCATGCTTTGAAGGTTAAGAATCCTCAAGATCTTCTGTTGGAAAACTGGAGACCCAGGGAGGACTAGACAATGTAGTTAGTCTAAGTTTTGAAGGCTTGAGAACCAGAGCTTATGGGATAAGTTCCAGTATGAAAGTTCTTAGACTCAAAAACCAAGAAAAGCTAGTGCTTTAGTTCTATTCTGAAGGAACATAAAAACTGATGTCCCCATGGAAAGTCCCCTCTCACCTTTGCGATAGTCAGCCTTCCCATGTAGGCCTTCAACTGTTTGAACGAGACTCACCCACATCAGGGAGGGCAACTTGCTTTACTCAGTCCCTGATCCAAGTGCTAATCCCATCCATCCAGAACTTCCCACCTAGAATAGCTGCCTACCTAGTAAAATAAATGGTAGCATGATAAAAGGGAATGGATACTCAGTCATGGTTGAAATTGTAAACTGGGTAGGTGGTGTTAAAGCCTGATTGAGAAAGGACTACTTAAGCAGATGTACGAGAGGTAAGAAAGCAATCTATTCATTGACTTATTGCTCTGCTTCTCAGATCAGAAGAAAAGCTTTATAAAATCAGATATTTAACTTTTTCTATGTGATAGTCCCAGTAGCTTGTACTTATTAAATCCACAAAAATATTTACCAGGTGAATGAGTAGATTGTTAAGGATGGTGATGGTGGTTTGTGTGCAATTGTATCTCTTGGTCTTATCACAGGGCTTGGCCCATCCTAAATGGTGATAAACACTGGTTTTTATTTGGTTTCTACAATTGTTTATAATGGTCACCCACCATCATTGTGGACGTGGGCATACATATTTTCTTGATATGGTGTCTCAACCCTTCAGCACTTAGAACAGTGCCCAAAACATACAAAGCAGCTAGTTGAGTCAGTAATTACTTTTGCCTTACGGACACAGATAAAGAGACCACACCTCGTTGGTCCTGACTGTGGTCTTTTGATCAGGAAACAGCAGAACAGCAGGACTGGAGTCTTAACACTAGTTTTTTTTTTTTTTTTTATGGATTTATTTATTTGTACATACAGAACTGGGGTACAGGCCAGAGGCTCAGGGGCGGTGAGAGGCTTCACCAGAGACAGAGTGGGGAGCAGAACAGAGATTGATGAAGTACACTGCTGAGGGGAGCAGCGGGCGAGACAGGAGAGGTCTGCCGCGCCATGTGGTCTCCTCCGGGGCAGGCGGGATTTGAACTCATGCGGAAGTGGCTTCAGCTTCTCAGTGCAGCGCTCTAACCCGCTGCGCCACCAAGGAGGGCCAACACTAGTTTTTTAATGCTCAGATCACAATACTTCTGTACTTTAATTTAATTGTTCTTTCATTTGGCCACAGCCTTGTTTGCCCACATCAAGCTGCACTGTGATGCCTCCCTGAGTGACAGGTGGGCAGGCTGGGTTGAGTTGTTAGCAGGAACACCCCTCAGAGGACACCCTTCTCCTCCAGATCCCACAGTGTCATCAACATCACCTCATGTTCACACAGTTGAAGGTAATGCAACCTTTTAGCAATCATTGACTTTGTTAGACAATAGTAAAGTTCAGTTTGAAAGACTCTACCAGGAAGTTGCAGACTTTTAAAACTAATTTGGTGTTTATTCAACTTTGCAATCACTTCTATGTACTATCTGGGTTTCACACACCGTGAAATGGAGCTACACTGTGCAATTGAATTAGTTGTACAGTGACTCAAAGGCATTAAACAATGACTTTGATATTTTAAGTACTGACTAGGAGGGATTTTTAATTCCTTCCTCATAATGAAAGCAACAACAACAAAAAAAACCCCAGTTACACAACCCTGGAACACTTATTCTCTTTTCTATTCTGGGTGGACCCCACTGAGACAGAAAAAAATCTCCAAGCATTTAGTTTGCTTAATGGCAGAAGAAAAATTAAACAAGCATAGACGTGCAACCTTAATGACACCCAGCAACACTAGAATAACAGTTCCCAGCTTCTAAAACCTGTTATTTAATATAATGGGTAAATCTTGTGGGAGCTTTTCAGGTGCTGCTGAGTCTGAAAAAACAGCTACTTTGTGAGGAGGGATGGGGGCAGAGGCAGGGCACTTCCCCGTTTGTGCTCAATTGCTTGGGAGGGCTCCTGGGCCCCGGCCCTTGAGAGCAGGCAGGGACTGGGTGAAATCAGCTGGCTAGACAGTCCCTGGAGGCCATGACCCTTCAGCAGACGACACCACGGCTATGTGAGACACAGGTGATGTCAGTTCTGCCAATGACAATATGAGACTTTGCATATAGAGACTGTCTAGAGATGGCACTGACAGAATTGAAGAAAAGCAAAATAATAATGATGATGATAATAATAATAACCTCAAACAAAAACCGCAGCAAGTGAATTAGTGCTGCAAAACTATGAGCATTAGCTGGTAATAGTGCAGGGCAAAGCACCTAAGTGATGATTCACGTCTGACAATAAATATATGAATAGCTGTTGAAAGCTTGTTTGATTTTCACAAAGAGGTTTAAACAAACATTCGTTTGTTCATTAGTCTTAAGCAACACTTTTATGGCAGGGGATGCATTAAACCTAACATATGTCTGCGACCAAGAGATTTGGTGGTTTTAAAGATGAAGACACAAAGCCATGTATACCGCTTATGCGGAGCGGCCTTGAACTACCTGTAATGGAGTGAGATACAGTTATTATGTATTAATGCTGTGAATCTTCATCCAACAAGAGAAAACAAGCAGGGGAGAAGGGATGCCATGTCTTTGGAGATAAAGACTTAGAGGGCCCTGTTCTGCAATTGGTACCGAGTTTGCATAAACTCATTTTGTTGTTGTTGCATAATTTTTAAAAACACAAGTAGTTTAAATCTGTTCCCTGAGGTAATTTATGCTAAACTGGCTTTCCAACACCATAAATTCCCTGCTTATGGCAATCTCTGCTTGGGTGTCAGGTCGGGCTAGGTTACTGAGCAAATGGCCGCTTCGAAATTTTTAGGGTAATTGCCTCTATAACTCATTTAGCATAGGCCCTGTCAGGAAATCTCTAATTGTCATTGAAGCTTCTGTTCCCCTTCCCCCTCCTCTGCCTTTTGCACGGTTGGCATACCCAAGGCCACTGTCTGCTGCAGTGAGGCCCTGGGCCTTTCATCTGTAGCACCTGGATTCTGTCACTGTCACAGCCTTTGTTCACCACTATGTGATGACATCCCCAAGGGCATCCAGTGGTTTGGCTGAGCACATCTCTGTCCCAGCACAGTTTCTATCCTTAGCTAGGAAACCACTGATTGAGAGAAGACAGGTCATGATGTTGGGGCTGGGATAAAATGAAGAGCAAACGACCCAAAGCCCAGCGCCCCCAAGCTTTGTGTGAATGCTGGATGGGTGTTGACGTCGACCAGAATGGCGGGAGTGTTTTCAGCACGCTCTGTGCTCTTTCCTCAGGTGGTGTTTATGGGCAAGGAGCCTTAGTAGGAAGGATGCCACTGGATTTGGATACTACACGCATGGCAGAGTTTCTATTGTTAAATCTCTACATATGGGAAGTTTTCCCCCATCAAACTGCATCATAAAATATGTTAAACAGTCAACTCCTAAATTCAATCGTTAATTATCTTGCTTAAAATATACTTGAAATATATCACATTTGACATCATATGTCACTGATAGGAGAGGGGAATGATAACACTGAAAACCAATAAATGTTTTAAATTTATTTTACTTATTATAGTTGTCATAATGTTTTGACATGGAATGCTGACATGTCAACAACTTTGTTATCACAAGGTAAAGCAATGGCATTGAACTGTCTCACCTTCTGTGTTGCTGTTTCGGGCTAAAGTGGGCCCAGGGGGGAAATAGAGTTAAAATCTCCAAGGAAGTATCTGCTTATGGAGTCAATACAGGTCATCACAATGATTAAATCAGCCAGAGTGCAAAACAAAAGTTAGGGGATAAAAAAAATCCTCACTCGAGTCTGCTAACTTTCTCTCCATGGATTCAAAAATAATAAAAGCTAAAAGGTATGGAGTGCCTTCTACATGCCAGACTCTATGTGCCGAGTTTATTGTGCATTTTATCATACATTATCATAAGGGACAAGGGAGTTTAACCATGATTTGTAGATGATAAAACTGAGACTTACAAGCATAAGTAATGGGTACAAAGTCACAGAGCTAGAAAATGGAGAGTTGGGGGTTGAATGGATCAATTTCTGCCTCTGCTCAGACACCAAGGTCCTCACCGTTCTCTGTGGTTTGGAAATGATGTTTATTCTTGCTTCTGACTCATTCTAAATTGCCACCATTCTGAGGGCTTCATTCCTAGGCCCTCACCATCTCTTACTGCTGGATGATACAGTAGAACTCGAATGTAGACAGTGGACCTGGGTTTACAAAATTCTTTAGACACCTGGAGAGGGGAGGCCTGGAGGCTGCCAACACTCTTCTCTTTGTCTCCAAGCCTTAGAGGTGAAAGGAACCTGCAAGAAAGGAGGACTTGAGTGTTCTGCTTTTTCTGTTATTTAAGACACAGGCAAAGCCAGACTTTTTTTTTTTTTT
>NW_004567109.1:53905941-53970797 GCF_000260355.1 Condylura cristata
CATTCTCACTGGGGTGAGGTGGTATCTCATTGTGGTTTTAATTTGCATCTCCCTTATTATGTGTGATGTTGAACATTTTTTCATATGCTTGTTGGCCATTTGCATTTCCTCTTTGGAGAAGTGTCTTTTTAGCTCTTCTGCCCACTTTTTGATGGGGTTGTTTATTTTTGTTGAGTTTCATCAGTTCTCCATATAGTTTTGTGACCAGTCCTTTATCACAAAGCCAGATTTTTAGAAAGGCTAACTAGGTTTGCTCCTGCGTGGACGAAGCACCAAAGTAATGGATAATAGATGTGACTTGGAATCTTTTACAGCAATGGTGTTCTTTATATCCAGCAAATTCAGGTGCAGCAAAGGACTCTTGGTGGAGGCTGATGTCTTCTGTAACTCAGTTTGAATGGGCACCCAGACAGTATTTATTGAATGTGGTCATTCAGCCAGAGAGCAGCAACTTGTTCTTTTCTTAACCCTTTTATTCCCATCAACTGATTTGTTTATAAAAAGTTTCTGCTTTTACTTGTGTGATCTGTACCTGCACCTTAATGACTAGCCCTGACAACTAAAAGCTCATTCAACCAATATTTTTAACTCTTATTTGTACAGACAAACTGCTACATTAGACAGTGGGGGACAGTACAGCAGCAACGAACAAGGCAGACCAATAGGGGAGACAATCAATCAACAGAACAGACAATTGTTGAATAATCATGGTGACAAGTCTTATGAAAGAGAAATATAAAATGTGACGGTTACCCTTAATAAGAGAACTTGACCTCCCTTGAGGAATTCATGAAAGCTTTCATGAAGAAATAATATTTGACCTGAATTGCTGCAGGTGAATGAGAATTAAGCAGGGGAAGTGGAGTAGGAAAATGATAGGAGTGAGAGTGGCAAACAATCCAGAAAGGGAATGCAGTGGTGGGAGCAATTTGACCAGAATTTTAGTAGTGCTCTAAGCAGAAACCAACTTGATTTGACTGAAAATGGGTGGGCGGGGGAGGGTAGTAGGGATCCAAGCTTGTTCTTTTCTTAACCCTTTTTTTCCTCTCATCTGATTTGTTTATGAAGTTTCTGCGTTTACTTGTATGATCTGTACCTGCACCTTGATGATTAGCCCTGACAACTAAAAGCTCATTCAACCAATATTTTTAACTCTTATTTGTTGCTTGCAGGGCAGCAAGATGAGATTTTTTTTAACCAGTTAAAACTTTTTGGATACAATAATAGAAGAGATTTATTGACTTAGTAAATAAAAAAATCTTGAGCTGGGGTTACTCCATTCACATTTTGCCAGGGCCATCTATTCTTTTCTGGTTTTCTCAGGTCTAATCATTGCCCAAATGTTGACTCTTGTCTCCTAAGGTAGAGAAATAAGCCCAGCAGTTCCAGCCCTCACACCTGCCTTTTGCACCATCAAGAAGACTGAGAAATTTGGAAGAGGCTGAGATAGAGCCTGGTTGGTGCAGTGGAGATCATGTGCCTGCCCCAATAAAGCCTGGCATTGAGGAGACAGATGACAGACGGGTCATCTGCTGCTGTAGCCCAGGGAGTGTCCGCATCCCTGGAAGCACAGAGATTATAAATAGAATTTAGGGCTCTGGGAAGCACAGAATGGATAAATGGCAGGCCACAATGTCTACTATAAAGAAGACGTGGAGATAGACCTGTGCTGTGGAATTTGGGGTTTATTAAAACCATGGGGATTCATTAAAGGGATTTTCAGTAGGTCACTCATGTGATTGGATTAAATATAGATGTTTATAAACACCATTATGAACTCTAGCTTGATGAGTGTTAAGTAAGTAAACAAATCATCAGGTCAGGAACAGAAGTGAAAATCATTATTGTATTAGTCTTCTTAATAATAAAGTGATAGCTAATTCTTATTAACTTTTTTTGTGTCAATAAATACTAGTTAATAATAGTATGAAACAGCCAGTTTGGAAAGAACTTTACATGTCTGAGATTATTTCATGCAATCTTCACTGTAATCCTGGGAGGTAGTTCCCATTATTAAACTGAGCTATATGGAGAAGTTAAATAATTGATCCAAGGTTATATAATTAGCAAATAGCAAGACCCATAGATGTATGAATTGAAATACTACGTTATTTCTACTAAATTCTGGAATATCATGGTGGCAGGAGAAACCATGTGTATTTATTTGGTCAATAATTATTGAATATAAATTAAACAAATTATTGAATAAAAATTTGTGCTAGGATTCAGGAGTTTCAAATGGCCAGCCAGGAAAGAATCAGCTGGAATTATATATTGTGTGTGTGTGTGTGTGTGTGTGTGTATGTTATGAAAAAATGTATTTTTCAATTTTACCATTTTTAAGTGTACAATTCAGTGGCATTAATTATGTTCACAGTGTTGCATATCACCACTATCTATTTCCATACATTTTTCTTCACCCCAAGTAGAAGCAATTAAGCACTAACTCCTCATTCAGTCCCCTACCTGAGCCTTTGATAACCTCTTATCTGCTTTCTGTTTCTATAAATTGACCTAGATATTTTGTATATTTGAATTATATAGCATTTGTTCTTCAGTGTCTTATTTTACTTTGTGTTTATTTCACTTAAAATAATATTTTCATGGTCTTCCCGTGAGGTCTCATGTATCAGAACTGTATTCTGTGGCTTACCTGTATTCACCTTTATTTCACGGATGAATAATCTTCCAGAAATTTGACAAAACTACTTATTTTTGTATAGTGTTTACAAAATATCTGAAGCTGAAAAACTGTAATTTTAAGAAAGTATTGCACTAACTAGTTTTCATGAACCCCCTGATTTTGTCTTAAAATCCGTAGCCTGCTTCCATGTATTAACATTTCCTGTCTTGCTCTGAAGGTATTTGCCGTTGCAACCATTACCTCAGAAATCTGGGGTGACAGATTGGATGGAGTCCTTTCCTCCAGAAGGTGAAAGCTTGTTTTTGTTTGCCTTTTTGACATCACCTATTTGCAAAGTGCCTTATATAATCAGTGCTTGATAAATGTTTCTGGATTCAAATTTAAATTCAATGTAGCAAATCTACATCAAGTGTTATAATGTTCCAGGCACTGTGCTAAGGAAGAGAGATACAGAAGGAGCAAAAAGCACGTGGTTTCTGTTCTCTTGGAGACTAAGCTACAGGTAAACAACAATGATGATAAGAGCCAATGATCTTCAAAATAACAATGTTCTGTTTTTATAGTTGCTTCCAAAGAATTCACCTATATTAGTTTGTTTCTGCCCTGACATCTCACATAAACATTTACTTTTAAAAACTAGTGGCTATTTTTTAAGCATATTTCAAATGGAGCAACTTGGAAGAGACTATTGGTTAATTATACGATTTGAAGGTTTGGTTTAATGGGGTGGTAAATGATGAATTCCTTCTTTTAGAAGGTTTCTTTAAATCTAAAAATAGTTTGTGCAAAGGACATTGTTTCTCAGCCAAGTTGGGAGATGTGCCAACTTTTGCCATGCCCTCGGAATCCTCACCAGCTTTCCTGCCTTTTTATGAACACATTCTCTTGATAACTCCGGATTTAAGTTAAAAGGGTGTCTGAAAACACAACCCAGAGCTGGTTGCTTCATTTCTTCATGTGTGCCCTGTCTCTGCATCAGTGGTGAAGGCTTTTAGAGAGTGAGCAGTTTTAGTTTCCTAGAGCAGGCTTCCTGCGCTGACCAGACTTGCTGTCATCTGAAACTGTCCACGTATTCAGTTGTCAGCGACATCCTAGTGGAAAAGAGCCATGCAGGCCTCAATGGCGTCTCACCTCCCTACAAGGCTGGAGGGCGGGTCTTTGTCTTATTTTGTCACAAGCCTCTAAGCATCTAGAGATCTGTGGACAGGAAGTAAGTGGAGAGAGCCCACACGTAGATGACTGAGATGGGATGGAGTCTTCCTGAGTCTTCTGCTCAGGACTTACTCCTGTGTCATTATCAAGTGAGGATGAAACAGGGCCCATGGAGAACGATGGATGGTATCATTTAAAGAATCCAGATTACAAATGACAGTGACAAAAAGGGCTCTTTTTGTTCAAAGTTAGGCGAGAACATGACCGCATTTGAACAAGTCAACTTGACAAAAATAGTGTAGGCGGCAGAGAATGAGACTCATGGTATGGGAGGAAATTCCTGTTCAGTCTGGTTTATAGAAACTTCAACCACAAGTTCTTTGTACAAGGATATCAGGATTCAAGAATGACATCATCTAAAGAAATCCTCATTGGTGTTCAGTCTGGACTGGCTGGAATCTGGTCCCCTTCATATAACTCTTTCTCAGCTGAGAAACTGCCCACTCTAAATTTGGGAATAAACTTTTCATGATGTTTGCAATAGCAGTGAGCGTTTGAGCAGAAACCATTTGAAGACAGTTGCTTTCTATGTAGTCCTAACTTCAATCTAAGATTTTCTGCTTAGAGTGACAAGAAGTTTTTCAAATGTTTTGCTGCTATATAATACCAAAAGCTGTCTTACTGAAATAAAATTTTCAGTAATTTTCAAATAATAAAAATTTTTGAAAAATAGAGATCATCAAGTCATATAGGATTACCTTTCTCAGATGTCAGACCCCTTCCTCTTACTTTGCCCAGTTTTTATAAAGCTCGAGCTAGTTGACTTATAACTGACACAAACCACTGTGTACAATGAAGTGATTTTATGTATGCATATATTGCAAAATGATTACCACAATAGGGTTATTTAACTCTCCCATCACCAAACATAACTACCAATTTTGGGCTAATAAGTACATTTAAAGTCAACACTCTTGGCAACAATCAAGGATATAATATATTATTAGTAACTATAGTCACAGTGTTATTTGTTAGCCTCCAGAGTTTATTCATTTTACAAATGGGGGTTTATAACTTTGACCATCTTCCCATTCCCTCTAATTCCTGGCCTCTGCCACCAGCATTACGCAATAGTTCCTTTGTCACCTCTCCTGCCAACATTAGTTATTTCTTGTCTTTTTCACAGTTGTCATTCTCACAAGTGTGAGGTGATATCTCCTTGTGGTTTAGATATGCATTTCCTTGATCATTAGTGTTACTGAACATCTTTCTAAGTTCTTATTGACCATTCTTATCACTTCTTTGGAAAAATAATGTCTATTCAGTCACTCTGCCCATTTTTAAATCATTTTATTATTATTATTTACTACTGAGTTGTATGAGATCCTTGTGTATTTGGAATATTCACTTATTATCATAAGTTATATTATTATATATAAAATACAATTTAGTATATGATATATAGTAAGTTCATAAGATTAATAATATCTTATTAGGTATACATTCCTTATGTTACCTTATCATTTTGTTGATTGTTTCTTTTGTTGTATAGAAGCTTTTTAGCTTGATGTAGGTCTACTCATTATTTTTGCCTTTGTTGCTAGTGCCTTTGGTGTGATATCCAAGAAATTGTTGTCAAAGTCAATATTGAGGAGGCTTTTCTTTATGCTTTCTTTTAGGAGTTTTGAGACTTCAGGTGACATGTATGTCTTGGATCTATTTCAAAGTTAATTTTTGTGAGTGGTATATGACAGGGTTCTAATTTTATTTTTTTGTCTGTAAATACCCAGAATTTTATATTAGAACATTCTTTTTCCCACTGAGTATTCTTGGCTCCCTTGTTAAATATTTGTTGACCCACATGTGTATGGGTGGTCTCCATTGTTTTCTGGTCTCCATTGTTCTTTGTGTGTGTGTTGTTGCTAGTACCATATTGTTTTGATTACTATAGCTTTGTAATATATCCTGAAAACAAGAAGTATGCTGTCAGCTTTTTCCTTCTTTCTTTTTTGCTACCTGACTTCTTTTTTGGTTCCATTGATATTTTAGGAATTTTTTATACCTGTGTAAAATGCAATTAGAATTACATTGAATCTATAGATTACTTTGGATATCATAGTCTTTCCTTTTTATCTTATAACCACCCTATATACTTTCAGATCAATATTTATTGCTTTACTTTTTCATTATGGGTGCATATTAAAATTATAGGCTGATAGCTATGCACTCATTTACAAAAAGTAAAGTAACATATTGTGCCCATCAAAGAAATATGCATTTTCATTGTATAAAGAATAACAATTTTATTTGTATCATTTCTACTCTAGGCAAGAACATTGATATAGCTAATGGTTGCAAAAGGATATCACTCTTGAACTGACCTGTAGTCTTCATGTGTTCCCACTGGATGTTTGAAACAAGATATACACAGAGTAACTGTGAGACAAAATGATAAAATGATTCACAATAACTTGGAAGCTGTGGGACTTAGAGCTATTATCTTGATTTCATATGGCTTTCCTTCCTCCTAAGAATTATATGAGAAATAATTTTTTTTCCATTTAATAAGTTAAAACCCTCTTTATTTCAAACATTCTAGGTTTTCTTTTATTTGTCACTTTTT
This sequence comes from Condylura cristata, assembly GCF_000260355.1. NCBI lineage: Eukaryota > Metazoa > Chordata > Mammalia > Eulipotyphla > Talpidae > Condylura > Condylura cristata. The sequence continues at coordinate 53,912,361 of NW_004567109.1, forward strand.
ACATTTTAAAAGGCAGGTTTGATAGAAACAGGAAAAGGAAAAATGGAGGCACCTTCATAGTCACAGGTGGACAGGGAAGCTGCTGCTGCTTTGCAAAAGGAAAGAGTTTGTGAAAAGAAGTGCCTGTATAATCAAAGGCAGGTAGGAGGGCTATCTCATCCTAGCTTTTCATAGCATCCCTGGAGACTAATGGAGACAACTCTCAGAGGCAAGAATAACATATCTAGAAGCAAGAAGACTTGTACAGGATAAAGGAACATAGGGAGGAGAATATTGGCACTCTGATCTCACACCCATTTACAGAGAACTGGTGTCTGAAGTATAACTGCCAGTGAGTAGATTAAGAAGCACAGAGCTACTTCTTGGGATTTTCAATCATGTTGTCTTTACTCCTTTTTGGTTCTATTCCTGTTAAGAAAAATCCCAAGACCTGACCCCTCTGGTAAGGATTTGGACCCCCAATATATGAAGAAGAGGGTGAAAAAGTAAGACTCCCCATTTCTGACCTTCAGAGAAGGCAGGAAACTCAGACAAAGATAAGTGTTGGTAGTTGGAAAACAGTAACTTTCTCTTTACCCTCTTCCACACAGGGACCTGCATTTCAACTCATACAGAATTGCAGTTGACTCAGAATGATATAGTGTTTAGTACTGTAAAATTAGTTGTGTTTGAAAGAGTAAAGCTTATATATTCTTTACCTGCCTTGACAATGTTTCCTTGTCACCTATGAAAACCATTTTCTGGAAAGAAAACTCCCTCTACCCCAAAGCTCAAAAATTATTAGTCATATTGAAAGGACAAGTGAAAACAAGGCAACCAACTGTTGTACATTTTATTTCTGTTCATAAACCCATTGTCTTTTAAAACTCCACATTGTAAGTCAGGGTTCCTCAGGAAGCACACTCTCAGAAGAGTATATTAGGGTAGTGCCCTGCTTTAGGCGGGAAGGAGGGAGAAGTCAAATTGCAGCATAACAGCAAAGGTCTCACAGTCCCACGACTCCTAAAACGGACCTTTGGGAATCTCTGAACCTGAACTAGCCCCACAGAGCCCAGGTTGTGGGTTTTTATACACCTACAGCACCCTTGTGTGTGGCCTTAAGGGACGGGGCATGACCCTGGGTGAGATGTTCTTTAGGGTTAGCCCTGGAGGGACGCATCTAAGAGATTAAAATTGTCAACATTACTGGCCACTGAAGGAATGAGTGACTTCATCCCAAAGGGTGGACTTAGAGAGGCCACGGTAGCATCCACTGCAATGCAGATGAAGGGTCTTAGCAAAATACACTTCTAAGATTATTCAATCCTTTCAAAAGCTGCCAATGTAAACTCCAGGTGAAAAAGACTTCAAAGAGAGCACTCAGTGGCCCACAGACGGCAGATTTCTTAGACTCTTGTTTTGGAACTTTTTAATTCTAGTCTTCTAATGCAGGGCTTTTCCATATAATGGATAGTAGCAAGCACACAGGGGTTACTCTGGTTCTTGATGTGCAGGATGCTGGGTGACAGGGGTAGAAGTATAACTACCACCATCCACTCTGCTTGGAAGAATAAAAAGTGATTGGCTTGATCTTCATACCCCACTTTGAGTCGACATTCTCAGAGAATGAGGTAAAGGCTGTATTCTGCATTTTGGATCTTTCTGTGTAAAAGGGAAAGAAATCTGCTGCCAAGTACAGGAGCACTGGAGCCTTGCAATGGAGTCCAAGATGTTGGTTGTAGCTTTGGAAAATGCCTTATATGGCATCACTGTTCAGAACCACTTCAGGGAGTAGGAGATCACTGTGGCATTGTCTACAACAGTCAAAAGCTGTCTGAGATTCAGAAGGTGAAGCAAAAAGATATGTGTGCCTAATGTTGAAGAAAAGCATTTTTATGTCTGTTAACATTTATGGTGTCCGATTGAGTGGGTTAGCAAAAATAAAGACAGATGGCAACAGATTAATGCTAACACTTACAATACCTACAATATCGTGCCCACTCCAGCTGAAGCTCTCCCGCTCAACTTCCTCTACAACTCACAGTCAAATGTCACTTAGTGACCCTGAAGAGAAGAGCAATTTATGATGGATCAGGAATCCGGATTAGCCATACATTCATCATGGAATGAGGAATCAGAAACTTCATTTAATGTATAACTGTGATGTTTGTCTGGGGCTGGTGGATCATTACTTTGCAATCACTCCTTGTGTTAGGGAGCAGGAATTGATTAGCCTAGGGTCATTAAGTCCATCCCCTGCCTCCAGGCTGTACAGTTTGTGTAAATGGTTCCAGCTGGATATGCCTTTATGCTATTCTTAAGGAGCTCCTGAAGAGGAAATTACGAGATATCCCGTAGGAGCACATTGTCAGGGTCTCATAGCCATAAGCGCCAAGACCATATTTGAAGAGCACTTGACTAGTGAGTCCTGCAACCTGAACCCTGCCATCAGCACTGACACTTAGCAGCAGTGAGACCTGGGAATTGCTGCTCTTTGACTTGGTTTCTCCCTCTCTGAGAGAAGAATAAAAACGTTTCATCTGACACCCCTGACCCACTCAGCTTGCTCCCCCAAGACTGCCCGAGGATCAAAGCAGACTGTGATATGTAGAGTCCTGGTATATTTTTAAATTATGTTGTGATTTACCAATTCAAGGTTACAAATTGAGATCAATTACATGCAATTAAAGGCTGCCCAAGCCCTGGAGAAGCAGATGCTGTTTAGAGTGAAAAACCCTAGTGAGAAAAAGTATGAGATGGAGTCTATTATGCTTATGTTGAACATGAGGTAACATGGCACTAGGCCATGTCCAAGCCTGGTGCCCTCATAGCAATGCGATAATAAAGGTCAAGTTATCTGCTAGGGGAGGTTTCAGTTATCACTGCTGTGTTTCAGTACCATGTGGAATGAGTGTTTGTGTTTCTAGCTTTAAGATGCTCGATGACCTGGAGCATACTGTCCTGTATTCGGCTGAATCCAATTACTAGTAGGATCGTGTGGGTTTGGTGTTGAACCAGAGACCCACCCACTCATTCACATGTGTTTCCATATCACATAATGAAAAATACATTGTAGCGTCAAGTCTCTGATAAATGATGGTAAATTTTTTCCAACGTTGGAATTTTTCTAATGTCTGATAAATGTCTTTCATAATTCACCAACTCTTTTCCCGTACAAGAGAACATAAATTATCGAACCGAGATAGGAGTTCCCCCGGTATGTATTGGCATTCTGACATGATGCCACCTTTGCTTTCTTGGCTTTTGAACCGGGCGGCTGCCCAGTGGGTGATGCAGCTGCACTGGCGTTGAGCCCCCACTCCCTCGACACTTGGACACCATTTGTCCTGTCTCTTTCACCCTTGGAGAGCTTCACAGCTGGTCTGCATGATACCCGATATCATTTTTATGATAAATGAAGGCCTTTCGTAAAGCCTGGTATCTCTGTCCTGCTATGGTGAACGAAAAGCCTCCTCCAAGGACAATGCTTCTCCTATTAGCCGTGGCGATTGCACAGTCATTTCTGCACTTTGATTTCTGCCTATTCCAAAGTTTGGGTATATTTCTCTCCCCCTTTTCTATTAGATTCCTGGGGCTTTACAACTTGGTTTGTTGGAGGCTTCTGTCTTTCAGAGGCATTTTTAAAAAGTATTTTTAAAAAGGGGTGAGTGGAGGCCTGTAGAAATAAATAGTAAGTTGTGAGGTTTGGGGATCATGTAGCAATACGTAATATTGGAACAGTATCTTCTTATTCCAAAGTACTTCTGTTACCAAGATCAATCCCTATTTCTTTTACATTCACAACCCTGCTGAAAAGTAGAAGAGAAAAAAGTTCAAAAAACAGAGGCTTTATGAATTTAGGTGTTTTGTTCATGCTCAGATTTCTCAAGAGTGATGGCACCAGTATTCTAAAGTATACTAAAGGTTAAGTTACCTTAACCTTTAATTCAAACTAAGTTCAAATTTTATTCACCCCAAGTCTTTTCAGCTAGATTGTAGTGTTTTCCACAAAATAAAACTTAACTGATATGGCCTCCTTGGTGGCTCTGGGGTTAAAGACACAGTGCTATCCAGCAATCACCAGCCACTGCAACAATGAATTCTATCCCCAGCCAGGGAGCTGACCCACATGGCACAGCAAACCTCTCCTGTCTCACCCGCTGCTCTCCTCAGCAGTGTGTTTCACTGGATCCACCTGTTTTGCTCCCCACTCTGTCTGGTGAATTATTTCACCAGTTATTGTATGCAAAATAAATAAATCTTAGGAAAAAATATTCAACTGATAAATGACGTTTATATGTTGATCATGCTGCAGCCTGGCCACTGAATGCTTCTGGCAAATTCTATGAGTGAGGGGTGTGTTTTAGCCACAGAGTCAATACTTGAGGCCTCGCTGGTGGTGCAAGGGGTTTAGTGGCAGCACTTACTTATCTTGCAACCACTGCAGCATGAGTTCGACCCCTGGCCAGGGAGCTGGCCCACATGGTGCAGCAGACCTCTCCAGTCTTTCCTGCTGCCCTCCTCAGCAGTATGTTTTAGTACATCTGTCTCTTCTGTTCCCCACTCTGTCTCTGCTGAATATTCTCATCCCCAGCCCCCTGAACCTCTGGCTTGTTACCCCAGTTCTTGTATGTATAAATAAACATTTTTAAAAGTCAATGTTTGTAGGGTGCTTGGGGAGTATGTGGAGAAGAAAAGAGTTTTGGGCTCCCAGCAGGACTTCCTTCCAGGCTTGAAGGAGCTCTGCCGAGGGAGGGTGCTGTCCCTCTGCAAGCCAGTTCTGGGGGCTCAGGCATGGGAAGAGAGGCAGAATGGAGACTGGAGGTGGAGAACCAATTCCCTTTCACAGTGCCTGCATTGGGTGTGCCACCCTTCAGTTCTAGAAGACAAAACAAAAATATATGTCTCAGGCAAGTTTAATAAGTTAATCAGTTGCTAAGCAACACATTTACATCTGTGATGGTTAATTTTATGGCATCTTGACTAAGCAATTAGGTAAGAAGATATTTGGTCAAAAATATTTTGGGTGTGTGTGTGTGTGTATTTTGGGGTGAGATTATTGTTTGAATCAGAAGGTAGTAAGTGGCCCTTCCTTGTGGCGCAATGGATTAGAACACAGCACTATGAGACTGTCCGTGGCTACTGCAGCACGAGTTCAATCCCCTCCAGCCACATGGCACAGCAGACCTCTCCTTACCTCCCCACTGATTCCCTCAGCATGTATTTCAGTCAGTTGGCCTGTTCTGCTCCCCACTCTGTCTCTGATCAATCCTCTCACCCACCCACACATCTGACCTGTACCCCAGGTCTTGTGTACATAAGTAAGTCATTTTTTAAAAAGAAGATAGAAGGGCAAATTGTCCTTCTCATGGGGGGCGGGGGCTCAAGCTACTAGTCGAAAACCCAAATAGATAAAAAAGATTGATTCATCTTTGAGTAAGATATTTCTTCCTGCTGAAAACCACCTTCAGAATGTGACATCACAATTAGGACTAACTTCTGTCTCACTTTAGACTTAGGACTAACTTCTGTCTCACTTTAGACTTGAAATGAAAATTAACTCTTCTTGTTCTCAAGCCTGCCGGACTTCAGATTGGAGGTGCAACAAGAGTTCTTCTGGGTCTTTGGCCTTCTGACTGTTCTTGAACCACACCATTTGCTGTTCTCCACCCCCAGCTTGCTGCAAGAGCCTGAGACTTCTCAGCTGAAATAATGATGTGAATGATTGTGATGTGAATGAGTTCCTTACAGTATATCTTCTTTCTACACATCTTGTTGGTTGTTTCTTTGGGGACTCTGACATATATAACATATGTCCAGGAGGATGGAGAGTAAGTAGTAAATGACCAGGCTTAAGTGTCAGGGGTGAATACATTATGGAAATTTGGAGGAGGGTAGTTGGGGCTTAGAAGAATGAGACCAAGACATAATAACAAAGTTGCAGAAACAGCTCACTCTCTTTGTGATATGTGGGCATGGGTTTTCAACTTTGCTGTGATCTACCAGGACAGAAGTGTGGTGGTGGGTGAGGAACAGAAGGAGTTGGAGAGAGGAGGCAATTGGAAAGCATGAATAAAGAGGCCTGGATCGGGGCTCACAGTAGGGTTTTGAGCCACGATAGCACAATATGAAATGTGCTAGGGAGAAAGGACTGAGAGAAAAGTAAAGAAGCAGAAAGGTGAGGGAGAACCATTCTAAGAGTGTGAGAAGGGCACAAAGATAATTCATTGCAAAGACTCAGATCTTGCACATTCAATCTTGCACACTCCCCGAGATGAAGACAGCTGTCATGTCACTTGTCAAGTCAAATTTTGCCTTTTTAAAATTGAAGTCAGGAAACATTTGCTTATTCAATTATTCAACAAATACTGATTGAATGCTTACAATGTATCAGTCACCATTCTGAAGAGATATAGAGGCAGCTAAATAAAATCCCCAGCTCTCCTGATCGGTCCCTTCCCGTTCTGAAGGAGTTTGTGGTCCAGTGGGGTAGATAACGCATAATCCATGAAAAGAGGACAACAGGTCACTTGGAGAAAGTGTGAGGGCTAAAAAAAATCATTTGCTCTTAACTTTGACCCATTTTGAAATCTTGGCCTCAACCCATCTGACTGTTTAGGGTCTCTAATAGATTATGAATCTAATAGATTATGATGTGAAGTCTAATAGATTTGACATTGACAACTGACTTCATGCTCCTTTAAGTTAGGTAACACAGGTACCACTATTTGCAAGTGTGAGGAAAATTAATGCTCAACTGTTACTGGTTCTACCTTTGTGCAGAATTTGATAGTTTTTCCCTTTTCATTTCATTCACACTATGTGTCCTGTCTTCCCTAACCTCCTTTATATGAGGGAAAGTGAAACATCTTGTATAAGGTGCTGGTGTAGCCAGTGGTAGTGAACTGGGTCTGAGGGGTTACTAATCTTGGTAAACCTGGTGGGTCCAAAAGGGGTGTTTAACCTGTAATTGGCCACATGTGCCCAATGAGAGAGTAGTGCAATATGAGGGGGGTTTTGTGTTATGTGATTAAAATTTCCTTAGGAACATTTCCCCTCCACTCACAGACAACTTTAATGTGCACTGACTGATGTATGGTTTCTTTCCCTGTCGGGCAAAACACAAAAGGGAAGCTGAAGAGAAAGACCAGAAGTCTCTGGAGAGAAAGGGGCAAAATTCCTCGCAGAACTCCTAGAAATTTTTCTCTACCTTTCCCAAAACTACGGGGACAGAAGGAGTGGTTCTTTCAGGAGACCCACAGGATAGACTCTGGAAGCTGCTGGCAGTGGCAGTTGCTAAGGAGGATGCTAAACGACAGCTGATTTTCTTCCCGCAACATGTGTTTGGAAGTTTGCCAGTTGCTTTTATCCTCACCATCATCATGAGAGGTAAGTGAAAAAGGTACTGATACTTGCGCTTTATGAGTGAGGAACCTGAGACTGAGATCTGAAGTAATTTATGGAGATAATAAGCAAGTTATAAGTGGAGTAGAGATTTGAATTCAAGTATGCCTGACATTTAAACCACAGGCTTTTAGCTATGCTACAGTTTTCTCCCCATGAATAAAAAGTGAGGAGTCATTGGAGACTAAATTAAATATTGTAACTAATTATGTATGTGTATAAATTTAATTATTTAGCAAGCCAGCACAGAATTTACTCCTAGTATTGTTTTTATTCTTCTCAATTAATTGTGGCTTGCAGAGTCTTAAGGTAATAGTTCTCAACCTTGCTGCTTAACTGGAACTTCTCAGAGGTGTGTGTGTTGTGTGTGTGTGTGTGTGTGTAAGGGATGGCATGGAATAGACATAACTAGACCTACTGTATTGAATCAATTTCTAGGAGGTGGGATATAGGAATTTTAAGGTTATATATGTTTTGGGCAGTCAGGTCTGGGAGCTATTGATAGGTCTTGTGCTTAAACAAAGCAGTGCTTAAGTCTGGCTCTGCTGGTGTGTAGATTAAGCTTTTCTCCACAATTGATGTCTATGCAGTGACCATTACTTAGCAGGGTCCTACTTTGTTGACATTCATAGAAGAATCTATTTGTGGTAAGTAGAATTCTTCTATAAACCCACTGACCAATATTCTGTATATTTTTCTCCCAATTAGTGTGGGTTAGGTCTATGAATATGATAAAATAATTACTTCCTGATTAGGTTACATGATATAGTAAAGGTAAATGGATTTTATAGATATGATTAAAGTCCCCAATCAATTGACTCTAAGTTAATCTAAAGATAGGTTATCTTGAATGGGTCTGACCTAATTAGATGAACTAATTAAAAGACAGTCTCAAAATCAGAATCAAAGGAAGCAAGGAACGCTCTCCCATTGGTTGTGAAGAAGCAAACTTCCATATTGTGGAGAAGACCACATGGTAAGGAAGGGTGATGACTTCTAGGAGCTGAGGGCTTCAGTCCTACAACCTCAAGGAACTGAATTCTTCCAAAAGCCAATTAACCTGAAAGAGGACACTGAGCCCCAAATAAGAACTGAGGCCCTAGCAGACCTCTTCGTTTAGGCTGATGAGACACTGAACAGAATTCCAAATGCACCAGGGCCCAGACTCTTCATACATGGGAATTGTGAGAGAACAGATTTGTATTGTCTTAAGCCCCTAAGTGTGTGTGGTAATTTGTTTTGCTGCAGTTAAAAAAATAATGCAGATGGTAAATTCAAAATGAAGATTTCTAGGAACATGACTATTAAACTTTGCCAAAACTTTGGAACTATTTAGGTACTTTTTTTTTTCCCATTAGACAAACAAAAGTATCTGTGTCAACTGTATTTACAATCAAATCTTCACTCAGTTCTACTCTATAGTTTTGTGTGTGAAATATGGATAAGCTAAATTTTATAACTTTCTTTTATTCAATTGAAATTTGATTGGCAGATAACATTAAGTTAGTTTCATACAGATAACATCATGGTTTAATATTTGCATACTTTGTAGAATGATTACCACAATATGTTTAGTTAACATCTGTCACCATAAGCAGTTATGAAATATTTCTTTGTGTGGTGAACACTGTTCAGATCTGTTATCTTAGAAACTTTCAAATATGTTATACAGTATTATTTTAAAAGTGATATATACTTCACATGCTATACACTCATGCTTTTAAAATATGTGATCTAGTGATGTTTTTAATTATAAGACTGTGTAAGCCCTTATCAACACTATCTAATTCTAAAATATTTTTATCAACTCATAAAGAAATTCTATGCAGGGTTTCTTAACAATCGTGACCCATTTCCCTAACTCCTGTTATCATGAATCTATTTTCTTTCTGTATGGTTTTCCTATTCTGGATATTTCACATATAGAGACTAATACAAAACGTGGCCTTTTATGTCTGGTTTCCTTCACCGAGTACAATGTTTTCAAGATTATTTGTTATATAATAATCAAGATGTATTATATTCATAAAATATGTATTATTCAGTCAATAAAAGGCCTGAAGTACATTTTTACTTTATTAATTTCAGTTTTCTGTTGTTAGGTACAAATATAATGTTTATAATTATGTCATCTTGATGGGTTGACATTTTATCATTCTAAAATATATTTGTAGTAATAGCAATAATTTTTGTCTAAATGTCTATTTTGCCTGATATTAGTATTGCCACTTAAGGTCTTTTCTGATTGCTAGTTGCATGGTATATCTTTTTCTATACTTCTACTTTCAACCCGTGTCTACCCTTGAATCTAAAATGTATCACTTGTAGACATCAAGTAGTTGATTGATTTTTGAAATCCATTCTTCCAATTTTAGTCTTTTAATTGGAATTCTTAATATATTTTCATTTCTGTTTGTTTTCTGTATGTCTAATGTCATTTTCCTATGTCCTGTGCCTTTTCTATTAATGAATTCTGAATTAAATAGATATTTTTTAATGTGACATAATTATCACATTGTTGTTACTTTTTTTATTTTTATGAATTGCTGGAGATTGTAGTTAAATATTGCTAGTATTTTGGGGGTATAGATAGCTTTGCTGAATGAGAATATTTTGCTTGTGTATCTTTCTTTCAGAACTTTGAATATATCTTGTACAATATTCTTGTTTCCTAGATTTATAGAAAGAAATCCATTATCTTAGTGATGATCCCTTCAACATATATTCTCTGTGCCATGTCTTTTCTCTTCTTTCCTGAAACTCCCATTTTACATATATTGGAGGGTTTTTTTGTTTGTTTAAGCACTAAAGTACCTCAGACTGCTCATTTCCTTTATGTTTTCCTTTGATTCCTGTTCTTCGGAATATCATCTCAATTGGCTATCATCAATTTCACTGATTCTTCTTCTACTAGATCAAATCTGACACTGAATCCCTTCTAGTGAATTTTTTTTTTAAATTTTTATACTTCTCAAGTCCAGGATTTTTATTTGTGGTTCTTTCACAATAAAATTGTCTTTACTGATATTTTCTATTTGGGATAAATTGTTCTTATGCTTTTCTTTAGTATTTTAGTCAAGGTGCATTTTAGTTTATTGAATATATTTTAAATAACTGAGTGAAAGTCTTTGTCTAGTAAGCCTATCATCTGCACAGCCTCAAAAGTTTTCCTTGATGGATTTTTTCCCTATATACAGACCATACTTTCTTGTTTCTTCACATGTTCATTCATTTTTTTTTTGTTCAAAAGTAGGTATTTAAAATAATAACACATCTAAGGAAATCAGATTTCTCTCTTCCAACCTAAATTTGTTGCTATTTGTTTAGTGATACACTTGGACTAATTACATAAAATATGTCTTCTTTGTCATGTGTAGCCACTCATATTTCTGCTCAGTTGGACTGGTAACAAGCTAAATGCTTGGGAAAACATTTTCTTAAATGCCTGAAGCCAAAAAGTTTTCTAGCCTTTGCTTAAGGCCTTTATATGTGTATTTGGGTACATCCCCAAAACTTAATTTGAAAGTGTATACCTCTGCATAAACCTTCACTTCTTGCTTTCATCGGGTCTCAAAGTTATCCAGAGATGAGAGGTTAGGCCCTTTTTAGGTACATTTAGATGGGTAAATGTATAGTTTACACACACACACACACACACACACACACACACACACACACACACAGGGATTTCTAGATTCCCAGGAATATGTCAGAAGCTTTTTTAAGTACCAGTGAGCATTTCAATCCCAAGATTTTTTCATTGTATTTTTTCATTTGGTTTCTTTTCTTTTTTTCTTTTTTTCTTCCAAACTTTCATTACTGCTTCAGACAACTGCAATGTAATACAATTGCCACTGATTGTTTTGATAAATACCTCCAGGGAAAGTTTGCTCACACTAAGTAAGCTCTTACTTAGAATCAGGTGAAAAAAGAAGGCCTTCAAGTTGGGATTTCCGGGCAATGGAAGACTGGCAAAATAAGACAATATTCTGGGACACTTCCATTTATAGCTATGCTATAATTGTGGGGCTATTGGTTTTCAAAGTTACATCGGCACTGAGGAAGGAGACAATGAAACAGGGCAAGTTAAAATACCATAAAGTTTGCTTTTTAATGGACATTCAATTGCTTTTCTTGACAAACATTGCAAGATGTTAGTTAATATCAAGAGTTCTGAGAAATTTGATTTGAAAAATTTTTGCTCTGTGAAGGCAGAGTTATTCCAGTCTATTTATGCTTCAACACATTTCTTAAGATTCCTTCCTTTCTCTTTTTTCAAAGTGGACTAGTAATACCTAACCTGACTCATTTTAAGTTTATGGCAAGAACAAAATGGGATAATACACCTGGATCATAAAGAGTTCAAAGTAAGGGCAAGTTGAAATTGAATATACACTGTTATAGTTCTTTTGTTAGGGTAGATATTAGTTAGTGCTTCTGGCAGAGATGCCCAGCTCCTCTCAGTATTTCTACTTCCTCATACTGGATGTAGAGTTGTTGCTTGATAATGATTTCTTAGCCATGGACTATATTTTTGCCCCAACCTTTTATGTCAAGGAGGACATGCAATCGTTTACAACAATTTATTATATGTAGTATGTTGAAATAAGTCTGGATGTTAAATTGTTTCTTGAAAGAACACCCATTATGTTTGATTTTTTTTTTTTTTTGAGAAGTGAACTTCTATTTTGCTGTGATCTTTTCATGCATTTTTGGATTCTTCTGATATAGCAGATAGGAATATCTTACTACTACAGGCAGTAGGGCAAAAGCACCATGTTACAGAATAAGGCTGATATTGGGTTGAAACATTATCCTGTGTGCAGCTGTGACACTATTGATAAGTTTATTTTAACTGATCATGTGTAGTTGAAGATCTCAGAGTGAAGGCCACTATCTGGAGTTAGTCAATATGAGCACACCTAAATAAGACTACCTGGACTTGTTTATCAAGCTGGTGAAACTCTTTGGACAAAAGAGGAATGTAACAGCTTTCAGGTTGAGTATGATGAGCTGTCTCTGAAGGGAAAGATCCTCCTGGGAATAATGGCTAGCCCTTAACTTGCAAATGTGAGACTAAGCAATAAAGGGTCCCTTTTATATAGAAGACGAAAATGTCTGGAGACTAATGTTAGACTCTTAGGAGGGATTGTATCAGGATGGACATTCTCAGTGGAGAGTTAATGTCAATTTTAACATCTTGTGAGTCATTCTGGGGGTGAGAAATGACAGACACAGTTAAGAGAATGCATCAAGGCAGAAGCAGGGGATACTTGCAGTGATTTGGGTTACACATGTGATAACAAAGGACCCGTCGAATAAGAATATGGGCTAGGGAACCTTGAGATCTAGCCAGTGAGGGTTACATAAAAAGCAGTTCTTTTGTTGTTTTATTGTGACATACATTTCTGATTGAACCATCCGGCCTTTGAAACCTGAGGAAGTGTACACAGGTGCTATGATGAGCTGGGTTATGCTGCTTATAATGGAGGCAGAAAAAGATGCTGTGATTTGTGTCTGTGCTTTGCTCATCTGTCTCATTGTCTGAAGCTCCCTTTTTTCCTTTTAATTGTATGACCACTGGGACTAGAAATCCATGGATGAAGTTCTGAGAAATCCAGGGGCATGTTGAAATAAGAAACTGTTTCCTATTGATCTTCTCCCCTCCCAGGAAGTTTTGTATTTGGATTATTTTGGGCATGGGGGGGGGGGTGAGGGCAAACATGCAGTAACTTAACATTTTCAGGAGCTTTGTGGTTTATACTCGAAACTCAGTGAACTGATAATGATGGCAAGTGGAGGTTAAATCTCCATCTCATCATCAAACTGGGAAGAATAAAGGATTTGTATTCAGTCACACAATGTGGAATGAAGGCAGCTCTTAAAATGATTGCTTAGGGTGCTTTTTTCACAAGCCTCTGTTTAGCTGTCTGTGATAAAGTCAGCTCAAAAGAAACTTTTGACTAGATATATAATAAATGAGAAATGCCCTTGGGAAAAGGGAAACACCTGTTTTTTCCCCACTCATTTCAATTCCTCCCCATTAATTACTCAGGAATATTTCGGTGGCAGACACGAAGGAGAGAGCACCCGCAGCCCTGGCCTCTGCTTAACACAGGTCCCTTTGGTGCTTTAAAATTAAGAGTTTTTTTTTTTTTTTTCTCCTTTGGCAAACTAGTTTGCTTTTATACTGCCTCTTGGGGGCCATGGGAATAGCCTGGGCCGAACATACCCGAAGCAAAGTTTGAAAAGCCCCATGTGGGAATGACCCATAGAAAGGAGAATGCCTGTGCTTTTGACCATACACGGATCTGGGCACTGCCGAGAGGGGAATTTGCCTGATCTGTTACACAGCCTCTGCCCTATGCCCTCTGTGGCAGACAGCTGTGCTTTCTTTAGCATGATGTTTCCGGGGAGGAACTGGTCAGAAACCTCAAGTGCTTTTCCTTTAGTACAGAAGGGCCCTGCCCCAGGATTGTAGCCATAGCAGAAAGAACTCAATGGGAGAAGTTTTGTAAACATCCGCTCCCCTGAAATCCATTCTACTCTTCACCACAGCTTTGCATGAAACTTTTACAGCCGCTTCTTACCAAAGTTTAAAAAATGTCTCTTTCCCACTTAATTCACCTTCCAATTTCTTACTCATACTTGGCTCCTGGCTTTATTTCACTTCTGTGAGAGCTGAAGGTAATAATATCATTTAATAGTCATATATACACCTTCCCACATGGGGGCTACATCCTTGTTACATTATAAGTCTGCAGCTCCCCATTTTATTCCTCGAAATCAAGAGGAAATCCCACCACAGAAAGTGCTAGATAATTAGCTTGGCTACTGTTTGCTGCAGAAAGCGTTTGGGGTTGGCTCTGCTCACAGCCCTCAGTTTTCAGCTGGGCCTTCACTTCAGTGGCGGGAGCAGCGAGGACTGTGGCCGGCAGGCTGCAGCCAGACCCCCGGCTTGCTCTCCGCAAGCCCTTAATTGTTTATTAACGAAGTTTTCGCCAAACAAATCTACACATTGTCTAAACCCTCTGTCTCAGAGTACATTCCAGCCCGCCCACGAAAGTGCACTGTGGGGTTCCTCTCTGAAAAATCTCATCCAGTCCTTGGCAGAGCTGGTTAGGATTTAAACTTTTTTTTTTTTAACTTTTATTGGCCGGCCAAGCTAAATTTGAGCTTGTTGCTCCTTCTCTGTAAGTGACAGTGCAGGTGTCAGCTCTCAATGCCGAGGTGCGGGGTCTTTGTCTTGTGCCTCCTCAGGCGGGTCACCGTCTGCAGGCCTAGGACCGGAAACCCTGATGGAAACTTCCCGGAAAACCCAGTGGTTGGAACAGTCTAGCAGGGATAAGCCAATGGTTGCTGCTTGGTATTTGAACATCATTTAATGAGTGCCCAGAATTCATCTGTAAATGCACATTGTTAATTTAGGGCCTGCTATTCATTAATTAGGGGTTTAGTGGCAAGTGCCATTGAGCTATCTGCTGTGTTTAAGGTTACGTCAAGCCCTAGTAAACGGCTTGCTGATAACAAGCTGCATCCATCTTCATTACCCAGCCACTCCTGTCTGACTTTGCTCAGCATCTTCGAAGGGCTATGCCTCTTGGATCCAAAGAATTAAACTTTTATCCAAACCAGATTCTGCTCTTTCACCTCTTCTGATTCCTTGAGTACTTCCCATTTATTTTGCCTAAATGACATCTGATTACCTAACATGGAATGGAGCAAGGTCTTAACCTAAAACAGCCTGCAGACCTCAGTTCTCAGCTGGAGAATTCCAGTGGGTTAACGCTAAGGAAATCCTTACATTTCCATTTCATCTGATACTGGGCTCAGTGTAAAAGAAATAGTTTCTGGTTTTTCTTCTCATAAGGTTGTAGTTCCACTAGATTTTTTTTTTAAGCCAGAGAAATACAGGAAATTAATTTTAAACCTAGAGAAAAAAAAGAGTCCCTATTGGTTGAGTTTACTTTTGCAATGTTTCTCTTTCTGAAAATATGTATCATTTGAGGCAATTACGGTGCCAAATGAAATAATTCCACTTCTCTAAAGAGCCCTGTTTGTGGGGCCTCCGATGTACAAAAGCAGAGGGACGTGCTCAGTCATTACAGCTTTAAAACCCAGATTCTTCTGGATTCTATGTGCACTGTCGAAGCAGGCAAGTGGAGCAGAAATTCAGGGAGATAGTTTCTTAAAGACAATTATGTAAGTACAAGTTTGTTTATCCTTCAAACGCTAGCTTAGAGTACTTGCATAAAAACGAACTTCCATTGACAGATGGTGTCTATAAGTAGTTGACTCTGAGAAGGGAGAGAGCTACCTGGCATGGCTGTTTAACACATTAGGGTGCTTGCAGGGAGAGCTACTGCTCCCCTGAACCATGGTTCAATTTTAAGCATCACTGGCCGGGATGGGTTATTGTGACTATGTCAAGAAGTGAGCTTGAGAGCCTGATGCTCAGTGTGTGTGAGGGAGAAGGGAGGAGGAGGAGGAGGAGGAGAATGATAGCCCAAGGGAGGGTATCTGAAACCCTTTGCACCACTGAGCTGGCACACTTATCACAGGGTGACAGTCTATACCGGGCCTGCAGCGCATTGCTGTTTGTGGTGCATGCTGCCAACTGGCTTAGAAAATGCAGATACCCTTCTCAGATAGAGAGAGCAGGAGGCAGAATGTCAGCTGACTGACATTCCCAACAATAGGTCTTCCTGGGCTCAGGATGAGGGCCTGTGGGTCCCAACCCAGGCTGAGCTTCCGAGCTCTTTTCAGGGAAGGCCCTGCTTCCCCAGCCATCACCTCAAACCCTTGCACTGGAAGGCCCCACCCCTTCTTTCCCGGTGACTCGAATGCCATCTTCTTGTCTCCCCTCCTTTTAAGTTTTGTGATTAAATTTTATAGCACAGCAATTTTTATAAAAACGGCATGGTATTGGGGGGTGATCTTGTCCTGCATCTTACTAAATATCAGGTAGAAAATACCCCAGAGACTGTGGTGAGAAAAAAACAAAAAGGCTTGCTTTATAACATTTAGTCAGGAAGTTATCTACATTAAATGTGATTGAAAGAGACAATCTTAAGCTCAGGATTTCTTAAATGTACCATAATGATGTGCTGGACACTTGAAGTAAGAGCTCTCAAAACCAACGTGCTGATGGATAAAGCAGAATTTTTCTTTGGGAAGGAGAAAACCAATATATTGTGATGGCAGAAGGAACAATGGAGCCAATGAAACAGAGGTCAGAGCTGAAGGTTTCTGCTAGAAGCAAACTAGATACAGGTATTTTAATATTTTTATTCAGATAGAAATGCTGTTGTAGGGTAGGACCTGGAGCATTACTTGCAGACTGCTGCTAGAAAAGCACTCCATTGTTCAATTTTTATTATTCAATATTTTATTAAAATTTTTTTAGGCTCCTCAGGTCAAGGCGACTTTTAAAAGGTTAAAAGCTATTCAACAGGGTTACCATATCCATAAAAGCAAATGAGATTAAGCCTAAAGACTGATGGAGGGAAAAACAATAATTTAGATAAACTGCCACCATCTCAAAAATGTTTTGACTTTTACCAGAGGAAGGGAATTCAAAGGTTCTTGAATTGGCTGTCATATCAAAGAAAGATTCATTAAATTTGAAGCAATTATTTTTGTGCTTTTTATTGTTTGGTGTGTTTTAGACAGGATTCCTCCTTTCTTCAGTTACATTCTTTATAATGGTTTGGGAAATGTAATTGCATGTCTCCAACTTCCATCTATCAACTATTGACCTTGCTGGTTGGGCATCTGTAACATCAGACACTGTTGTCATGGAAAGAATTATGATGTTTCAATCGAATGTATTGCAAAGTTAACAAATCCATAACATGATCCGGATCACATGGAGGAATTTACAAGATGAGTTTCAGAGACCTCGGAAAAGCGAGTGAGAGATTCCCATTAATGTTTCTCTCCACTACTTGCCATTAATTGTGAGAGCTACTGTATTACAAAAGAGTTAACTGAATCTTGAATTTGAAGTGAATACTCCAAATCAAAATATGACAACTGATAGAAAATCGTTTGTGCTTCCAATCTGAAATTATATATTCAAGGAACTGATGGATGTGGTGGCAAATTTTGGAGTATCTACCCTTATTGGATCTCTTTGGGTTTTGCTTGAAGTATTTAAAGATATGCTTTTGTCTGGTTTTGGTTACAGGTCTCAGGAAATTAAATCTTGGAAACTGAGATTCTCAGAATTGGTGGGTTAGTTAAAGAGGTGAAATCAGGATTAGGTGATATTTACTTGAAGATCTAAGTATAGAAACAGTAAATTTCCTTATGTTAAAGTGAGAAATTAGCTGATATAAAAGTTTAATTTATCTGTTATGGAAACTCTTATCTAACCTGAAACAATTTAAATGGATAGAAATAATATTCTGGATACTTGAATTCTATTTTCAAAGCCTTGTATCTGAACAAGAAACACTCCAAATTAGTAAGAAGAGCTAAAATTTCTTTTTGCTTGAGACATATTCCTTAACAAAAGTTTCTGTACTACATATTACACTTTTATAAATACTTAAAGGAGAATAGTTAGGATGGTTGTGGATGTTAAAAAATAATTGGGTTTCTTTGATCATAAAATGACAAAGCAAAGTTGATGCTGTGAAAAGAGTTAAAAAAGCCATGATTTAGTTAGTATTGCCTGAGGAGAACTTATTATATGAAAACAAAAATTTACAGATGAATAAATTAGGGGCTGATTATTCATATTGTAAGAGAGTGTTTTTTTTTCTTTTTTAAAAGATTTATTTATTTATTCATATGGAACTGAGGTAGAGGCCAGAGATGTGGAGGGTGAGAGGATTCACCAGAGACAGAGTGGGGATCAGAGCAGGCAGATCTACGAGGTACACTGCTGGGGGGAGCAGCGGGTGGGCCAGGAGAGGTCTGCCACGCCATGCGGTCACCTCCGGGGCAGGTGGGGATCGAACTCATGCGGAAGTGGCTTTAGCTTCTCAGTGCTGTGCTTTAACCCGCTGCGCCACCAGGGAGGGCCCTGTAAGAGAGTGTTTTAAGGATTCCCTTAGGATTCTTTTAAAGGCTCAGCTCCACTAGTTCATGTAAGTGTTTGTGTGCAGATCATTAACTATTTGACTGGCAGGTTGCAAGAGCAAAGGGGAAGGAAGAGAATGTTCAAAAAGTAGAGGGGTCACTAACACCTGAGACTTTCAGAGTCTCAAGGTAAACATAGATGAAACAATAACAAAAATCAAAGTGAAAATATGACACTTATTTACAAAGTAAGATTTAGATATATTAGTGCTCTTAGAGACAAACTATTAGCTTTTGAATGCTAACTCCACTACTGATTTACCTGTGTGACTTTGGATAAGTAACTCAACCTGTCTGAACAACAACTCTCTAAGATCGTGTGAGCTTACACATGTACATAGGTGTGTGCATATATAGTACTTAGTATTCTGACACAGTGAATTTTGTGTGCATGTTTCTAAGATGATTCTGGAAAAAGTTATCACAAAATAACAGATAGTTTCTAAAGGGAGGATTAAGCATATAAACATGAGACTGGAAGTGATTTACAAAGACAAAATTCTCCCTTGAAGGAACAAAAGACCACTGAGAAATTAATACCACCTTCTTTTGGGTTTCTCAAGAAACTCATTCTGAAATTTAGCCTTCTTTTAAATTACTGTGCAAACTTTAGTGTACCGGGGTTTTGTGAAATTTCCAAGATTGAGAAGCATATAGAAGCAGTCAACAACTAGTACCTATTGATTTTTTTTTTTTTTACCTTAGAGTGCTTCCATTTACCAATAAGTACAGTTGTCATTTTTAAGAAAAGTAACTTTCTTATTTGTAGAAAGACCGCTTGCTGGTTCACTTTGCATGTCTTACAGAAAAAGGAACTCTTTCCATACATTTTTTTTTTTAAAAGATTTATTTATGTATGCATACAGAACTAGGTAAAGGCCAGAGGTGCAGGGGTGGTGAGAGAATTCACCAGAGACAGGGTGGGAAGCAGAACAGTTCGACTGACCAAGTACACTGCTCAGGGGAGCAGCAGGTGAGACAGGAGAGGTCTGCTGGATCATGTGGTTCACCTCCCAGGGCTGGGGATCAAGCTGGAACTGAAGCGACTGTGGCTCGCTTGCAATCCTAACCCATTGCAACACCCTACTTTCCATACGTTCTTTACAGTGCATCTGTGCATGAGGAGTTGTGGGCTTGGAATGACACTAGTTGATACTTTCCAAAGGAAATCGATTTTCTCTCCTAGTCTCATCCGAAGGGTTTGTGTTTGACAGATTTCAAACCAGAAGAACCAAAAGTGGGTATGAAAGTTGGAGTTTGTCTGTGACGGGGGAAGGCATGGCATTAAGAGTTCAGAGACAGGCAGATGTAAGGAAGAGTGAAGTCCATTTGTAGCCCAGGTGGCCCATACTGGGTCTCTGCCCACTGTTGACTTCACCATGTTGGTCTTGACATGGTACATGCCTAAATTTAGGCATTTAGGGATGCCTACATTGTTGTAAGTGCCAGGTGTGACACTAATTCAATTACAAATGCTCTCCTTTTGTGCCCTCAGAAACTCCTCTCCCACTGGCTGGCCAGCACTCTATAGCCACTCTGAAGACCTACTATTCCATCACAGTTCTGCCGGCATCCCAGTTGGATACAGGTTGAATAAAAGTGTGTTTCCAGAGCCTTGCACTTAGTTTATGAGAGTGAATGCTGATGGAAATGGGTAAGTAAATAGTTGTTAAGTGCAGGAGATCAAATTACTTCGTTTACAATCTGAAATTCTTGACAGTTCTGGAATACTATGCTTTTTTTTCCACATGCTTAAGTGGGTTAATCTTTACCTAGCCTCACAGCATATCGTCAAATTGTCAACTTTCAGTATGTTATTTTTTGGGAAAAAAATTTAAGTGATTTAATTCATTTTGGGAGGAACTTTCTCGAGTGCGGAAAACTTAAAAATGTAAAATCTGTAACTGTTTCTATTTCTGACTTTAGTTGCACAGAATAAAGGACAGAATTTTGCTTAAGTAGGAACTACTATAGTTGTTTTTAGTTAAATGATGAACTTTTGCTATTTCCTGAGTGCTCAATAGATATTATATATTAGTACCAAGAAATCATATTATGTTAAACTTTGCTTATTACATGATTTCTCCTAAATCAACTTCGTGCTGCAGGTTTAAATTTCCCTCTTATATTTTCTCATTATATACTTATCCATCACAGATGTGACTAATGTATACTGAGCAATTTGTTTAGTTTTTGGCTTAATATCTGTCTTTACTTAAAGACAATAAGCTCTATCATGCTAGGGTTATATCTGTCTGACTTACTGTTGAAGACATAGTGCTTTACACAGGGGCAGACCTAGTAAGTGCGCAGAAAAAAGCATTGAAACAACAAATCCTTACAAGTAGATTTCCTTTGCTTATCCTGCTTAGTGATAACTGCATTTATAATATAAACTCCATGGAAGTGGTTAAAATTTTCTTTTTACTCCAAATGATCTATATGTAATAGTTAAAATACTGAAACGTGCATAGGTGGACTTGGATGAAATTAAAAGGTATACTTGCTGTCCTCTATTGATTTCCAAATGGTTCTAAACGCAATGATTTCAACTGTTTCTCTTTTTAATAATTCTGATATTTCATCAAATAATCTAAAGTATTCTTGGTTTTCTTAAGATTTTAGAGTATGTCTATTAGTTTTCAGAGGAAAAGAGTAATTTCATGTGATCTTACTTTTCATTTCTTCCCTACTATTCTTTAAATTTTGATTTTTTTTTCAGGTTTCCTATCAATTATCTGTGTTACCTGACATTATAATTGGCCAGTGTTTTTCAATTCCAGCTTCAAACTGGCTCTGTTTGCCCCAGACTAGTAGAGATGAAGAAATTCTTTCTACTTTTCTTCTTCTCTGTTAACTTCTGTTAGCTGAGTCATTGCATTTTGCATTTTTAAAGTTAAAAAAAAAATTACATATAAACATTATTATTATAATTTACCCTTACAGATTGGTATTACTTTTGCAATGTTTATATTTTGTTTTTTTAAACAATTTCTTTCATTCAAGTATCTAGTTTAAAATCTAAAAATTTGAAATAACCTATATTTTAGAACTATATAGCTCTATTTGGAACTTATAGTATGAGTTGGCACATGGAAAAAGCAGAGTAAGTTCGTATAGTTCAAAACACCAAAGTAAATATATATATTTACACATACATACATATTATGTATATCCACAATTGCTCAGAATAATATCACTCTTTCATATTTTGCCATCATTTTTCTTTTACATCTGTTTTCCCATACATGTTACTATCTTTATTCCACCTCATTTAATATATAATATATAAAATAATAGAAATCTTTTTTTCTTTTTAAATAAAGTCCTCTGATTTTCTTCTAATTTGTGCTTATCACTTTCTTGGCCTACTTCTCATTCTGAGATTTCTTTCATTGTACTTCTAGAGTAGGTTAAATTGTTCTTACATTTCTGGCCCTCCCTGGTGGCACAGCGGGTTAAAGCACAGCCCTGAGAATCTAAAGCCGCTTCCGCATGAGTTCGATTCCTGCCTGCCCTGGAGGTGACCACATGGTGTGGCAGACCTCTCCTGACCCGCCCGCTGCTCCCTTCAGCAGTGTACTTTGTCAATTTGCCTGTTCTGTTCCCCACTCTGTCTCTGGTGAAGCCTCTCATCACCCCTGAGCCTCTAGCCTGTACCTCAGTTCTGTATGCATAAATAAATAAATCTTAAAAAAAATTCTTTTAAAATTGTTCTTACATTTCTATCCTTTCATTTTCTTGAATTAATTTTTTATCTTAATTCTCATATTTTCTTTAGAAAAAAATAAATGAGAAGCAAACTTCCTGAATTCTTTCATATCTGAATATACCTTTACTTTTCACTTAAACTTTATTTAAACTTGCACTTGATGTAGAATTCAAGGTTTAAAGTTGTTTTGTAGTCTTTTAAATTCCTATGTCATTGATTAGACATTTAGACCAATCTGATACTCATTGCTTTTTGAGTAATCTATTTCTTTTTTTCTTTGACAGTTTTTAGAAATTTTTCTCTTCTTGCGTGGTGTTCTGAAATTCTAGAAACTTATTATCAGTGTATTTTTTCCAGTTGACATTTGTTGGGATTTGTCAGTTGTTAATGTTTTTTCCTTCTTGAGGATATTTTTAATCTATTTTCTTTTATATTTCTTTATTATTTCAACTCCATTGTTTACATTGTCTCCTTCAAAACCACCTCTTAGATATCGGGCCATCTGGATTTCTATTATGTATTGATGGTATTCAAATTTTAATATATAAAAATCCCCTGGGGATCTTATTAAAATGAAATTCTGATTCAATAGGTCTGGGTGTGCCTATCATTCTGTATGTCAAGTGATATGACAGTGATCCTGTGGACCACATTTTGTAAACATTTTGAATATTTTGAAATATAAGGATTTATATTTCTTAAAATACCTCTCATTCATATTTTTTCTTTCTCTTTCCATTATGGAAAATTTTATTGATTCCTTCTTCCAAATTAAATTTTTGTCTCTACTTCAGTATACTTTGTATTATTGGATAAATTCTAGCAAAGTCAATCACAACCTAAATTGCAAACACCGAAAAGAGGTGTGATGAAGATGGGAATCTTTCTTTTCTTTTCTTTTCTTTTTAAAGAACAGAGAGGTCTCAAATAATTGAGTCTACTTCAGTTCACAGTTTATTTTAGATGATTACATTTTTTTTATTTCCAATTATTCATAGCAGTCTTTTAAAAAATATTACAAGTGTCATGTTCTTGAATTTTTGAATGTTTACTTTTATTCCACCCACTATCACTGTATCTTCTGTGGTTGACTTTTCTTTTTACTCACCTTTGTTTTTCTTTTCCTAATACATAGTTTCCCTTTAAATGTCTGGAAGGCCTTACTTGATCACTAATTTTTGTGTAGAAAGAACTATATTTATTAGTCTAAATAGTGGTCGTGAGCGTTGTATGATTTTCAGATAGGCCATTTAATCCAATGGGTCACTGTTCAGAGGGGCAGGCTGCTTTCAGGATGTTGCAAAGAGGTAACCTTCTCGGCAAGTAACTTTTACTTTCTAGTACTTTAATGGGCTGGCACAACTCAAGTGCCACATAAACTAATTGCTCCACTAAAGAGGAAGAATTAAGAGCTACCTAACCCAAAAGTTCTGAAAACTGACTTTTAATTTACAAACCCTTGTTGCTACCTCTCTGTAGTTTCTTCTGCCTGTAACTGTTAGAAGAGACCACTTTAGCATTCTTAAAAAAAAAAAAAAAAGAAGAAGAAGGGCCCTCCCTGGCGCAGCAGGTTAAAGCACAGAACTGAGAAGCTGAAGCCTCTTCCGCATGCCTCCATTACACCTCTTTTCTGTGTTTGCATTTTAGTTTGTGATTTATTCTACTAGAATTTGTCCAACAATATAATTTAATCTGCTTCATATCTTGCAAGATTTCATCAAACTTTCTGGTCTGCTAATATCATCTTCTTTCCTCCTCCTTTTTTTGGCTTGTTTCAAGTGTTGCCAAGCATTATTTTATTTTTATATGTATATTGTCATGGCAAACTCAAAGGGAATTTAGCATGGAGAAGAGGCAAGTTTCTGCCCATCATCTTGAATGAAGAAACTATATAACTGTCTGAGAATTGCTCTTATTGCTTATCTGAATCTGGCTAAAACTCATCTGGCTGTTCACAAACAGACAGACCTAACTGTAAATAGGTAAATTCCCATACAAGTTCCCCAGTCCTTGCTAATTATTCTTCATGGATCAAGTAGGATTTAACAGTGTTAAGGGCTTTGGATGATTCTAAATTGTTCCCTGAGCCTTTTGGTAGTTTCATGTGTGAATACAAAAGCATGATCATAAAACAAAGTAAGTATAGAGCTGTGCCTAACCTAAGAAGCTAAGATAAAAATTAAAGTTGAAGTAGAATTTGAACTGGACTACAATTTACTTTGCAGTGTTACATATTTTTAAGTTAGTTGAGTTTGACCGACTCACCTTGGATTTGCCAAAAAAATAATTGATGCGATTACAGAGCCAAGAATGATAACGTGAAGATCTGTGGAGGATTGGCAAGACCCCAGATCACTGGGAAAAGGCCAATGGAATACCTAGTTTTAAAACGCAATAAAAAGTTGTTTGAGAACTAATGACCTTTTATAGAGCAAAAAAACAAGTACATACTGATTATCTTGACCCAAATAAATTTTAGATAGTAATGGCATTGATGGATGGAGGAAAGCTGCTTTTATAGATTATACCAATATAACACTATGTATTCAAACATGCTTTTTAGTGTAAAATATTAGATTTTTTACTTATCTACTTAATGCCATCATTGTTCTATCACTTGTTAGGACTTAAATCCATATTTAACAATCTAGATAATTCAAGACATCTGGATATTGATTACAATTCTCCATCTTTTTCCAAATAAGAGTTGTTATTTAGAGCTCCTAATAACTTTAATATATGATGTTGAAGATGTTAACGAAGTCCTTATTCAGTTGGTCAGTATGTAGAATACATATTACAATGTTGCATGTATAACTGAAACCTGACGGTGACTGCCTTACTCTGGAATTTAAAATTAAATTCAAAATTGTTTTAATAAACTAAGCAATTGTTCCAAACTTAAATTAGATACAATGAAGCAAGTGCTTATATAAAGTGTTTTAATTAAGAGGACAATCCTCCCACTCCACATTTTTGAAGTGAGAATTATTAGACAATAATTGGGTAGAAGAAAAAGATCAGGAGTCCCTCTGAATCCCCAAGCAGCATTATCCACTGACTCTATAGTTTGGTAAGATTTTTTACCCCATTAGCTTATGTAAATAATGTTTTCACTGCCGGGACTGACACCTTATCCTTATTTATCTTGCAAATCCTTCATTCACCCTTCAAGTCCGAACATAGCAAAGATTTTCTTGCCTTATATTTTGAGTTAGTCTCTGTCTTCTATGTTTCCTTGGTATTTTGTATGTTCAGCTTACCAACATCATTCGTTGAGTGCCTATTACTGACCAGACAGTGTGTTGTGACTTAGGAAGTATATCCGTCTGCCTTCTGGTTATCTTTACCAAATGAAGACGCTGAAGCACTGAGAGGGTACATGAATGACTCAATGTTGCATAACCAGCAAGTAGCAAGTACAAATTTAAAATATATAATTCTTTGTTTATAGGCCATGACAGGACTATAAACTCTTCAAAGCCAGAAAAAGTATCTTATCCCTCAATCCCAGCAGCCTCCCATGGCTTGGCACATGTTCAAAATGTATTTGCTGAACAAGTTAATATATAAACAAATAAGCTAGTGAACTTGCATTAAAGTCAAGCTGCTTTTCAGGTTTAAGTAATTTCAGCTTCTCATCTTCAAAGTTACCATTCAATAGATAGTCATTAACATACCTGATTCTATGCTTTACTCTGATTTTGGTTTAGGGAGACACATTATAATGAGTGCTAATAAAAACATGAGCAGTAAAAAGAGTTAAAGGAACTAGGTATGTTTCAAGTACAAGGACCACACCAATGGTTTAGTTCTAAAGCCTCAGATGATGTTGAAAACCGATCTGTTCATTCTTAGACATTTATTTATATTTTAAAAAGTGAATGTGACTAATAATGAATGTGAATAATGTGAATGTGGTGTGATATTTTGAAGGTAAGACACAGTCAGTCGTTATGGAGATAATAAAGTATATAGGCACGTCTTTGGCTTCAAGTTCCTGACTTCAGTATAAGACAGGCTGTAAGAGTTGTGGATCTGTAATGAATGATGCCAAGTAATATGTGTCAGTGTTACAAGAGCTGGCACAATAATCCCTTACCTGTAGTGGTTTGTAAAAGAGAGTTCTGGATCCTGTTTATGAATTTTTCTTAGTGCTATTTAGGTAACATTTTCAAAAGTGGAGCAACACACACAAATATATGTGGAGAAAGCAATAATGTGCCAAGCAAGAGTTTCTAGAAGGTTTGTAGGGGAGCTGGGCCTCAGACAGGGCCGACGAGGTAGAAGGATGCTCACTGTTTGCTGAATGTGGAGTATATTTTGAAGGTTTAGGGGAAAAGAAGACTTCATTCATTCACTTATTCATTCATCATCTTCTACTTGAAAATACATTGTATGCCAGACACTCTCACAAGCACAGGGAATAGAGCTTTCTCCACATATATATTTTTTTGTGTGTGTTAGATTCTTAAACAAGAATATAATCTCAGGTTTGGGAAGGAGCTCTAACTAAAGGCAATGAGATCCATATAGTCTTTCATTCTAACTTCTAGAATAGTGGTAGTTACCAGGGGTTGAATATAAACACTGATTTTCAGGTTGTAATCTTGCTCCACTTTTGAAAATGTTACCTAAATAGCACTAAGAAAAATTCATAAACAGGATCCAGAACTCTCTTTTACAAACCACTACCGGTGAGGGATTAAATTTGCAACAAAAGGATCAGCTATATATTAAGAAAGACATTAATAATTAGTCCAGATAAATTTTTTTTTAAAGATTTATTTATTTGTGCATACAGAACTGGGGTGCAGGCCAGAGGCTCAGGGACGGTGAGAGGCTTCACCAGAGACTGAGCGGGGAACAGAACAGGCAGATTGATGAAATATACTGCTGAGGGGAGCAGCGGGCGGGTCAGGAGAGGTCTGCCAAGCCATGTGGTCACCTCCGGGGCAGGCGGGAATCGAACTCATGTGGAAGCGGCTTTAGATTCTCAGTGCTGTGCTTTAACCCGCTGCGCCACCAGGGAGGGCCCCCAGATAAATCTTATCTAACATTATATAGGATGTTAGATCCTAGCTACTGTGGCAGGGTCTAGGTAAATTTAAAATGATTTATCTTTCTCACTGAATGGATTTAAAAAATATTAAAAAGTACCCATTACATAGCTTAAGACTATCTTAAACAACTACAAGAGTATCATCCATCAGTTCTAGGCATTGCCCGACTGGATATAGGAATGGCTTCTGGATATGGGAATGGCTTCTGAATATGAGAAGGTTTCAACATATGGGCCCCTCAAATACCACAGACATTTGGAGGGGGTTAGTGGCTCTGAAAGAATTAGGATAAGAGTCCCCATTAGTTCTGTGATTAAGAGAGCTCACAGGGGTTGGGAAGAATCAAAACTTGCATTTACTTAACTATCTTCTGTTAATATAGAATAGTCCCCAATGTTGAGCTGGGGATGAACACTGAAGTAATTTTGCCATCAATATTTGTAAAACAAAAAGAGTCTTAGATAGCTCAAAACAAGGCTTATCTAACAAAACAATATTTTGTGGAAGTAAATGTTCCCTTCTAGACTGAGAACCTGCCACATTTTACATTAGTCTAATATGTCTTTCACACAACCAAATGTTTGACAGTTGAAAAATGGTTAACAAGTAGGGAAAGGCATCTTGAAACAATTGTCTACAGAGGGCTATGTAAGGGGGGTGGAGGGATGAATATATAAAGACCCAGGTTGAAATAACTGTCTTGCCTTTCAGAATAATTGCATTGGTTTTTCTAGGGACAATTATTGAGGAAAAATACCAAAAAGCAGTTTTCAATTGACTTCATTTCTCTTTTACTTTGTTGTTGAGCTGCATGATCAATTTCCCCAGTGCTCGCTCCATTCTGTGGCCATGTCTTCTCCCCTTTCACCCAAAGAGCTTGTTCTGGGGGACCACGTTAGCCCAGTGCTCTCCTTCCCATCAGCCTATGTAGGAGGTTATTCCTTTTCTCTACTCCAGCATCCAGAATAGAGAAACTCATTGCTTATGCTGCAATTTTGATAACCTAACTGGCAGAACAGTTATTCAAATTTTAAGCTTCTGAATGCAGCAAGATCAACCTGGCCTATCCACATAAATAATTTTGACACGATAAGTATGCGAGAGCGATGATAACCGATAAGTGAAGCAATTACCTTGCTTTTTTGGATTATATTAAATGAAGATTCTGATAAAGTAATGAAAAGAGACAAAGCAGACAAAAAGTCGGCTGCAGAGCTTTTGGGCACTGTGTTATCTCTATTATACCATATTGAAATAGAGAAGCTATCACCAATCATGCATTTCTATGTAACTTCTGGCTTCTAACAGTGAACAATGAATAAATTGTCACAAGACAGTAACTGATAAATTGGGATTGGCAGTGCTTTTTAAAAAGCATAAATAAACTTACTAGTCACCTTTTGCTTGTTCAAAGCAGTTTTTAGGGGACTCTGGAGGGAGGACTCTAATGCAACTTATGTCCTCTTCTGTTCCCTGCCTCTCCTCCAGCTCCTTCCCTGCCTCTGTTCTTTGTTTAGTCAAACCAATTTTAAGCAATCAAAACTGTGTTCTGGCATTATCACCAAATTTCAGCAATCCATTATCCTCTTGATTTGGTATGTGGCTGGACTGTCTGGAATTCACAACATCAAGTTAGTGAAAAGAGTTTTCCTTTGGTAAAGCAAATTTTGCAAATAAGTTTAAATATAAAATATGGACAATTAGTTCCATGAGTTTCGGGTTAAGTTCCTTAACAACCCACAAATGCTTTAATGATGGGCCAGTCCTGTGTTCACAGACGGTTTGGAAAAAAAATCCCCCTGGTGGAAGAAGGGGCAAAAAAAAACTCCACCAACAAAAAACCCCTAAAATAAAAGGGCCCCTAAGGGAAAATGGAAGAAAAGGAATTAAGCAAATCATTTTGACTCAGCATTCTGGCAAAGTCTGTTTATCCAATCAGTTTGCAACTTGCTTATGTATTTGTTTTCTTTTCCAGATTGTCTGTGGTATGAAAGATTTGGAATGAATAGAATTCAGTTCTTTTCATAATCTAGCAGGAGCCACCTTAGTTACAGTAGCAAACCATCTATCATGGTGCATTGGTGGGAGTTTCCATTGGGAGGTGAAAGGACATTTCAAGTCCCCAAACTCTTACTTGTGATGTAACCCTGAGCAAATCAGTTTTCTCTGAGTGTCTCATCTGTGGAATGGGCATTCTAGAGCTAAAGGAATGCTGGGTAAACAATTAGGTACAGTGCAAATGTTAGTATTGATCTGGTTGGTATCAGATAAAGGTATCAGATAAGGGCTCAGATAAAGGACCAGGCCCAGTGCAGCCTTTGGCTTTCTCGGGAGGGTTGGAGTTTTAGACCAGTTGCTTTTAATGGCAGGGTCAGCTGGCTGACTTAGTTTCTTGAAATGAGGAGTGTGGGAATAAGCATCATTAGTCTTTTGCTTCTACAAGCAGGATCATTTATTTCCTCTCTTGTTAAAAATGCAAAAGCAAACCATTCACATGGCCACTTTTCAAAATGAAAGGGCCAATAAAGTTATTAAAAGCAAATCACATTTGATTAAATTATTATCATTATGGTGTTTAAAATAACATTTGTTCTGTTTATCAAGCTCCAGTCTTACTGCATCAGTAAAGAATTTGCCTTTAAACTCCAGAAAAACAACAACATGGAATTGAAGCCCAGTGCCCACGCCGGGGCCTGGATCCCTGGATTGTTTTTCCTGTGTTCTTTACAACAAGCCTGCACTGCTGAAGCTCAAACTCCAGACCTCCAGTCGCACAAGTTAACAACAGTTGGGTTGACAGAATCCAAAGATGCAGGGGAGAGATGCAGGAAGAGAAAAGGAAATATTGATATTGCTGAACCCACAGCAATACATTTGCCTGGATGTTGCTTCACTTCAGTGACACATTTAGCAAGTTATCTTCAAGTAACTATTTGTTCCTCATCTTGACCTCTTAAATGTATAGTTTCTTCCCTGTAATTAACAGATTGGTTGTTAGTGTTAAAAGAGGCAACAGAAATCTGTCAGTTTGTACATGGCTAATGTAAGCCATATCCCTAAATATTAGTATATATAATCTGCCACCTTAAATGTGTTAATAATGAGCTTGGTTATGATTAGTTGTAGCCAGAGAGGCTGTATTTATCAGATGTGGGCCAGGCACGTGCCTTGGGGCACAGTGCCAGCGTGATGATTGGTCAAGAGTGGTCGCCAGCATTTCCCACTACTCCCCCTGCTGCATCTTCCTGGCTATCAGCACACATCCTCCCTTCCACGTGCCTCTCCTGGCCTGCTCTGTCACGCAACAACTAAAAGTTAAAAGCTGGCAACCTGGGGTCTCAACTTGTCTATTCTGATTGGTCAATTCCTATGTCCTACTGGTTAAGTATTTCAATCATAGATATTTATTTAGTATTACAGAGTCAAGTAAAAAGAATAGAAAGCAATATTTCAATCTATGGCCTCAAATTATGTCTTAAAACAAATCAAGAGAAGCCATTTAGTATGATTTAAGCAGGCAACCTTAGAGACATTTACAATTAATCTCTGTATTCTGGCTATGCTTTGATGAGTTTTTCTGAGTACATTTGGTAAGGGTAGTGTGCTAATTCATAAGCTTACCACTTTGGATGAGCATTATATACATGGCCAAGTCAGAAGATTGTGGGTCCCCTTCATAAAGTTCCTGAACTGCCCAAATACCTTGCAAATCTCTTATGGTATTATATATTTGACAAGTAACTTTAAAAAATACAGGGTGATTCTAAAAGAATGGAGCATGTTTCTGCCCACACTGTTTAGAAGAGCTTTGACATATTTATAAGACCTGCAAAACCCATACCAAGCCTGTACATGTCCCAGGACCAAAATATGCTTCCCATAAAACCAAGGAAGTATTCCAAGACAGCCTGGAATCCCAGGCACCAACATTACTTGTGGATTGTATCTTTTTTTGAGCACTTTGGAGGAGTAATTTATTATCTGATATGATAATAAATAGGGGTCTGACCTATGCATGTGTCTGGAGGTTGGACTAAAGAAATCTGAGCACTTCAGAAGATGCTTTTGACTAACATCTTCACTGACTCCAGCAACTTTGACTGGGTGACATAGGACGTGCTAGCTGTGGTGTTTGTGGAGTAGGGCTGAGGGGGACAAAGGAGGCGGGCATTTTCTCTCTCACATGAATGAGAGTCTATGTATAGGTATTTTTCCCCCAATTGCTTAAGGGTCCCTGTTCCTTTCCCCTCATGTCTAGCAGGGTGGACATTTAGCAAATATTCATTGAAAAAATAAATATTCTTGAAGATGAAATATTAAATCCTTTTTTCATACCTCAAGCTGGTTCTTCTCCTTGGAATAATTTTCTTTTCATTCTCTTTATGCCAACTCCTTCTCATTTTTCATTTATTTATTCATTAAATATTTACTTAGTGCTTACTGTAAGCCAGGAACTGTGTAAGGCACTGGGAACCAGCCCTGAACAAGACCGGGCTCAAAGTTCATCACCTCTGAGGAACTTTCCCCGAGTCTCTTGAGCAGAAGTTGGCCCACAGCTAGGTCTCATATTTTCTCCTGCATATCTCTGGTGAAATGCATTTTAATTTTGATGGCTGGTTCTTTCCTCCACTCTAAACTGATTTTTCTTAGGGGTCATAAAGAGTTTTGATGATCACTGTAAACTCGTAGCCATTAAGACATTATTGATGACTGTGGGAGATTGATAGGAAAAAATGATGGTGATTCTCAACCCACACGATGTGTTATGATCCCCTTGATAGAGTCCCTGAACTGTCCAAATACCTTGCAAACCTCTTATGGTATTATATATTTGACAAGTAACTTTAAAGTTATGTTCATGTCTTATAGCTCTTCTTAGCAAGAGGTAGGTCTTACTTCCTGACTCCTAGAATCTGGGCAGGCCTTGTGAGATGCGCTGGCCCATAGACATGATGAAAATAATGATATGCCAGTTCTGACCCTACCTCTCTCAAGTCTGACCTAGCCTAGTGGATGATGAGCGACCCACTATACCATTCAGTCACCTTTATCTCCTTAGTGAACAGTGGGCCAAAAATCACACCCTCTTATGCCAGCAGCCCTCAGCCTGCTCACCAGCCAAACACAAACCAATGGCCACACCTGGCTAAGGTGCACTGAGCCCGGCCCACATTAGCCAACTGTCTGGCAGAGCCATATACTCATGAAAAATGATATAGCATTTTGAATTCTGGTGTGATTTGTTATACAGCAATCACTAACTGATACACTGACATTTTTTTCTTTTAATTTTTTTCTTAAAAAAGGTTGTATATACTCTTAACCAGAAAGCTTATCATTTAGTTTGAGGGGAAAACATCAGTTCTTTGTCTTTTCGAACCTGGATGCTGCCAATCTTGGCTCTGGTAAACATCCAGCACTCACTAAATATTGGAACTAGAAATGACTGAGTAGTCATCTTCCTTACATCTCTCATCCTCTAATTTCTTGAAAAGGAAAGTGAGCCAAGAAAAGATATGTAATTTATTCAAGGTCATCTAATTTCTTACAAAGTGCAGATTCAACCACAGTCTGTTTTGATACAGCACCAGAGGAAACCAAGGCCCTCCACAGACAGCATATTTCTTACCTCCCCACCAAGCTCTGATAACTGAAGTGTTTCATTTATCTTCTTCTTTTTTTTAAGGTACAGTTGGCACACAGTGTTCATAAACATAGTCAGACTTAATGAGGAATGCTATAAGCATCCAAGAACGAGGTTATCTAATTGCTTCAATTACAGAAGAAATGCAGTATGTGTATTTTCTTCTGCCCCATTTATAATGTTTTTGGACCCTCACTGCAGGCTAAGCTGATGCCAAGAGTTCCCCAGCACACAGATGTGTATTCATGTACGCCCCCTCAGCTTGAAGCTTATTAGTTTTACAAAACACCAATTCCTCAACTGACCACATGATTATTAAACTCTGACTTGGAGGGTATGACCACTTCTGAGGTTTGTTTGCAAGTGGAATTTCATTTGCTGCTATACCATGTGATTTTTGGATGATCATAATCAAACAGTGCTCAGCCCAGGAGTTCTTTGGAACATTATTTTGCAGCAAGAAAGCTAACATCTTCATCTGGAAAATATATATTTTGGGGGATAACAGTTTTGTGTAAAGTAAACCTTTGCTGAGTAGGTAAAGAACCACAGACTAGAGATTGGGGAGAAATAGCTGAGAGTTATAGGTGAAGTATTTGGGTGTTGTTGCAATGTCTTCCCAAAGAATGTCAATAATATTTGAGAAACTGATAGGTATCCTTACTCTAAATCTATAATAATCAACCGCTATGAAGACAAAGTATTGAGCTCTCCTAAGCAGTTACCAAACCTTACCTCATGACAAATTAAAATTAACACTTGTTAGTTACCATCATTGTCTTCTCCTCTTTTATTCTGGAAACAGTGTGAGTGGTAGAAAACTGTGTCCTTAAGTTGCCGCTTACCTATTATGAATTACAAATTCATACAATTTTGATTAATGATTTTATTCTCTCCTTTACACTTGCTTTGGGGCCTTTTGCAACAGATGATTTTTCAGAGAAATGCCTTGGTGACTTAAAAATAAAGAAATGAGAAGAAAGGTCATATGAAAGAGATTAACTATGTGGAGAGACATCATGCCTTAGAACTACCTATCAATCACAGGGAGTCTCAGCTTTCCTTTTGTTTTAACTCTAGGGGAGTTCCAGAAGTTGTAAACAAAAATTAAGAGGTTACTGTGATTGGTTCTGTAGTTCTCAGCCAAGATTGCTTCAAATGTGACTTTTGGCGTAAGGCTTAGGTTTTCACAATGTTAAATCAGAGTTAAGATCCACTCTTGAGGAAGTGAAAGAAAATTCTCAGGTCACCATGAATAGCCAAGTCTAGGGCTCAAGACATGGCTTTATGTCCAGGAAAATCTCCAGTAACCATCACTGAGATCTCAGAACCTCTTGATTTTAGCACTGTCTACTAGTTTTACAAATCAGTCTTCATTTCTGTCCTGAGCCTTTAGCTACCAAATGATCTTGGATAGGAGAAAAGCCATGAACTCTGTCAGGACTAAAACGGAACATATTACTTGCTAATTTTAACACTTTATTGTTTGTATAGGCATAATTTCTTCGAAGAGTTGGTGCTGGCAGCATTTTCCCAAAGCACAAATTCTTCACTAAATATGAATCCTCCCATATGGGCTTGTTCCACCCAACTTGTGAAGCAGGTGGAATAAAGATGAAGGCCAAGTTTTATTGCTATTTTTCCATAATAGTTGGAATATCATGAAATTTATTCATTCATGCATTCATTCATTAAACAGTCACTACTGAATCTGATGTGCTCTGCTCTGTGCCAGGCACAATGGCAGGTAGGAGAGGAGCCCATATCTTAACTTCCAACTCTCTTATACAAGTAGGGGAGGTAGATATGGAAACAGTTTATAGAACATTGGTTGGGACACTTATTCAGCTCTTGGTTCCATTTTAGTAAAACTAATTTCTGTATCTTACTTGGTATTCATTGGGGACTCAACATACATCTTTCTGGAAATCAGCAGATTGAAAAGAAAGTCAATAAAAAGGTGAGAAGTTAAGCTAGGGGAGGGCATGCGTTGTTTTGGGAGCTCATAGAAGGTGACCCTCATTCATATTTGGGCTTGCTGGAAGAGGTGAGTTCTGGGATAAATCTTGATAAAATGTGATTTCCAAAATCAGTTCCATTAGCAGTGATTATTAGAGATGGGCTAATTCTGTATCTTTCCTGTAGAACTCCTGCCTAACTAACTGTCCATGGGAGTTTTTGTATCAGTTGAAATGTCTTTCTGGTTACCCATTTTATACTCTGACAAGCTGATGGAGTAATTCCTATTCATTGTTAAGCTTGTTCATACTGGCAAGTTGGTTAGCTAATCTGGTCTACCCAGCTTGAGGTGTAATGTGGTTTGTACCATGTTTTGTGGTTAACATTAATTTATGCTATTTATTACTGATGTTATCTGGTATGGAAGCTGTGGGGCAAAACTCTGTTGCTTCTTCCATAGAGGCTCAAGGAAAAGAAGGGTTTTACAAACAAATAAAATAAGTTAAAATTTTCCTAACACATAGAGTGAGCGTAGAGAGATCTGTGCTTTGATAAACACATTGACATTTTCATTTGGAAGGTTCTTGTTTTCTAACGAATGGCTTTCTTATTGTTCCCAAGTAGTTCTAGAATACTTTATAACATAAAAGATTGAAAAGATAGGTAATTTTCTCAGTTAAATCGAGACTTTAAAATTTCCTTGGACGTTTTAGTGATTTTTCTTGCACATTTTGCACATTTTCTACATTTTCCATTTAATATACTCACGAAGGCAGTTCTGGCTTATCTATGAGTAACTAGGCACTACCTTGGCTCAGACATTCCTAAATCCATCTATTTTAAGAATTTTAAAGTACCTCTTATCATTTCAAAATTCAGATTCAAAGTCAGGGAAAGGAAGAGAGATATTTGTTCTTGGCTTCAATCCCATTCTGAACAATATGAGGTTGATATGGTAGCTTGGAGAATGAATTTGGGATGTGTATAGATTTTATTTTAAAACTACTTACATTTCCTCTTTCATAAACAAGCAAATGGTGGTTTTTGCAACCATCTTCTCGAACTATGAACACATCTATTGTGAAAGGAAAACTCTTTTAACTTTCACTGTACCCTTAAAAAAAAAATGCCACCCAAACTGCATCTTACTTGTTTGTGGGAAAATTAGGATACTTTGATTTAGAAAACCTCTTGTAGAGAGCAAGTCAATAAAAAGCATGCGGACATCCATTTTTCTTATGTTTTCTTAGAAATGCAGGTACCTAGACAGAAAAGGTGAAGCATAATATCAGGTTCTGTGTCTAGTTTATAACTAAAGTGAGCTGGGAAGACTGAATCCTCTAGATTCCTTCAGCTCTGCAAGCAAACAAATGAGAATTCTTCAGCCATTGATTTTACTTTGTGTTTAAGAATTTTATTGCTTCTAGAAATACTAAGACGACTCTACACTGAGCTGCTGAAGGCCATACACACTTCACTTCTTCGACTGCACCTTGGACTACTTTTGCAGTCATCCTCTCTTACACAGGATGGTGCAGAATAAGCAAAATCACCTGTGGCTTTTCTGCTCTCCTAATATCCTGAGATCCTCTCTTCAAAGTTAGTTTTACCTGGGAAACACAAGGGATTTTTCTTCTTCTCACGTCTCCCTTTCAGGACTCTTACTTGGAATTTCAGTCTGTTGACCACTGTCTGGCGAAGCTGCACATTCTAACGTTCTCAAAATTTCTTTCATTTTTTTGTTTCTTCTCTTTCATTGTAGCTCTTCCTTCATGGGCTCCCATTTTCAATAAAGTTTTTCTTTAGTGAGACGTGAGAAAGGTCCTTTCGTTTTCTCTGCTGTTTGTAGTTCTCTTCACTGTCACCATGGGGCCATTTCAAACTATCACTTTTAAAGGTCACTTGTTTTGTTCTATATGCAGTAGAGCCTGACAATGGGTTAATGACATCCGAACAAGACTGATTAAAATTACGAGCTGTATGATCATAAACAACTATTGAGTAAAAGGAGCAGAAAGCAAACAAGCTCCCTTCCAAGAAACCAACGCTGAAGATATTAGTTAAAATGTTAAAGTATATTAGCCAATTACATAAAATCCTTTTATATTGCCTTGCTTCATTTCAAACATGGCATGGGCTATTTTGTCTGTGAACTCAAGTGGAACAAAAAGCTACAGAATGCAATTTGTGTCAGGAGCTGGACTACAGAAGGACAACTAATTCTAATTAGTACGAATTCCCCACAGGCCAGAGGGAGGCCAAGTGCAGGCACCAACTGCCTAATGCTCTATCTATCTTGCAACAGGTGGGCCAAGGCCTGCTAAAGGTTGTCATGGCAATAGCTAATGGTAGACCTTTAGCCGGACACCAGTAATTAATTGCTGGTATGTCCAGTCTTTTGAATGTGATATCCTTTAATACATTTCTGAACGAAAAGAAGATTGGCTCCTCTAATTGGTTAAAATTAAAACACCAGAAACCTTTTCTAAGTAATACGACCATATAATGCAAGTCTGATTGCAGCTTGTCAAACTCAGATTCTTTGCCTATCGCTACATGGGAGTAAAGAAAGCGGTATTTACTTCTGATAACACTAATATTCAAGTGAATGTGGGCTTAAGAGCCAGATATGCCTGCAGTATACTGTTAGACAATGCTTTAAGAAGCACACCTTCCAAATTTTGGTGGCTTATCAAAAATGTTTATTTGATTTCTAGTGCTGAGGTTTTATAACCTTCAGGATTGCTTCCAGTGAGTAGTAGAAGATCTTCTGTGACTATCTTATGTTCAAGAGATGTCCCCAGCATATTGCTTGGTTTGTGGATCTGGCCAGCCACTGGGTCATGGTATAGCTGCTTGCAGAATGAAGGGACTGAAATAAGACAGCTGCACCATGTACTTTACAGGAGTTTTCTGGTTGTCTAGCTGTGGAACCCAGGGCCGCACTCCAACATCTGTAAACCAGCCAAGGAGTGCATTGGATGGTTGGTTGAGAAATGGCATAGTCCAGATTTAATATTGTCTGAAAATAGAGTGAAAAGAGAAAATATTCTTTTTTTCTTTGGGCATAGAATTATGCCGTTGCTTATTCTGAAATTATAAAATAAAAGGAATATCTAAACAGGGATAATAATTAACATGTATTGAGTCTGACTGTGTACCATACAATGTGCTGAATACTTTGCACACATTTTCTTATTTGATTTTCTCCGAAACTTTAGGAAGTTATTATTACAGTTTTAAGGGTCAGGAAACTGAGGCATAAAGAGGTGAACTTGCCCATTGTCTCCCAGAGAGTAAAAGAATCAGGATTTGAATCCAAGCCTGATCCCAAGACTTAACTGTTAACAAAAAGAAAACCACTGAAACATTGAGTTGTGTTTGCTTATTGAGAAAAGAGCCAACTCTCTTTTTAAAATTATTTGATACAAAATGTTTTGTATACTCTTCGAACTCTGAGTTTTGAACCATGTACCTGGATTCCTGAACTATAACCTCATAAATTGAAACTTTTTTTAAAGTTTCTTCTTTACTGAGTACTTATATTTTTAATTATAGCTCCATTTGCTCTTTTCCCTTTCTGTGCAACATAAAGAGAAATGCAGCTATTTCCCATGTTATGATGTAAAAGAGTAAATAAATAAGGAAAGAGCTGTCCCTTTCATTTCTGTATCAGTGAAAACCACATTTCATTTTTGTGTGTGATTTTTAAAAAAATAATGCTTCAGTGAAACAAACTCAGATTCTATCCATTTTAAGAAATGAATGTTTTTAAAACATGAGGTAGGTTCTAAGCAAAATGATACTGAATTATTTATTTATGAGGATTAACTTGTTTTCAGATACAGTACAGCTTTTCCTGGGTAAACAGTTTCCTTTTGGCTTCATTGGATGATGAAAAATACACTTAGGGGTGATTTTTAGAGATCATACTTCTTTAGGTGAAAATGTGCATATCAGCTCTTGTTGCTCTCCAAGTATAAGTGAGTAGGGAACAAATAGGAGGAAAAAGAAAATGAAGGCATCTTTAGTTCCGTTCGCTGAAAAGAAGAGTTAGCACAGTTGCTTGGCCATATCACTGTGACCCATAGAGTGGATGATAGATTCCCACACTGGCTTTCCTGTTCCCTCTGTTGATATCTGTATGTGCCCATGCATATCCGCTCTCCCCACACATGATCGAAACAGACCCATTTTTAATTCATTGTAACAGATGGAAAATTTCTGCGCTGTGGATCACAAAAGGAGAAAGATTTCAAAGAGTGTTCGTGCTTTTAATATTGTTCCTTTATCAGTACCTACTGCTTGGTAAATAAGGCAGCCATTGGATTCTCCATAGATTTACTTTTACCGAACAATTGAACCAAAACTTCTCTAGAGAGTTATGCACGCCCCCACAATCATCCTGTACTAGAATCATATTATTAATAAAATGCTTTTAACGTGACCTCAAAGATTTTTGACTCTTATTGCTTAGGTGGCACTAGAGGCTAAAACGAGGCTCCTTTTAATAACACATTTGCATAAGTTGATCTGAAAGATCCCCATGCGATTACATGACTCCAGGGTTGGCCTGTCATCTTAGAAAAGCCTGAGGTACTCGTCCCAAAGAGATCAAAACTCAAGAATTAACTAGTCTTCATAAAACAAGAATATCTCTAGGAGCAGTAAAACAAATGATTATCATTTCTTTCTGGCGTTGGACTATGCCAAGCTAGAGAAAAACAGAGCTTTCAAACGTTGACAATCTGGTATATTGAAGTATGACCATTATTTTTTATTTTCCACATTTTTGGTCCAAAGACAGTTCTGAGTAATTGATTCCCATAATGAGCTATGGTTCGTTAGTCAATTTAATTTATAATTGAATTGGATGGATGTAACTCTGTGTAAAATTGTCTCTGAAGAATCTGTTTTGTTCGTCTGTTCAACTTCTGACAGGGATGGAAGAAAATCTAAATTATTCCCTCCTGCAAGGGGGAAGAATTCAGAGTCTCAGCCTCCCTGGTGAAATTAAGAGGAAAAAATATTTTTAATAGTTGCCATGCAAAAATATTATGGCTTTACTAAAATTTATACAAGCATGTCAATTAACACATTCGTGGCAAGGTAGGTAGATTCAGGCATCTGAGTTAATGCCTGAGGCAAAGACCTTTTCTGAGCACCGGGAAGGATTTCTCATTATTAGAATGAGCACTAGGTCTCTCTGCATTTATTTTTATCAGTTATTGACAAAGATAGTCTTATTGCTACATAAATATGCCCAGAAAACAATAGCTCTAATTCTCCAGGTGTTTTGCAATCATCACAACTTGTATTTTCTATACATTTTCAATAATGGTGTAATTTGAGGAACAATTATTAAAATAACCACGTAGAGCTTTTTTTCTTAAGTTTTGAAAGACTGTCAGAAATTTTTAACTTTAATTGTTAACAACCAGCTTTCATTTTTACTCAAAGATTTTTCTCTTATTCCCCAAACCCTTCACATTTAAAACTTTTACAACCATCTTAGCACACACTCAAAACAAAGCCATAATTATGTAAAAAGAAATGTTTTACAGTTAATGCCATCTAAGATACTCACCAAGTGCCAAAATGCATAGGATTTTGGTAAAAGGCAATCTGTTCTTTGAGGATAATGCATGCAAACTACTCTTGTATAAAACCTGAGGCAGGAATAGTATACCGCCTTAGATCACACCTATGGAGCTGACTTTGATACTATGCCCAGAAGTGGGTTACAGGCTGTGATTTGAATGAAGTTTAATCATTTTTAGAAGCGAAGGGCCTTTAGGGTACTCTTGTTCCATAAGACTTATTATGTCTAAGAAAGTCGACGGCATAGGCTTCATTCTTCCTTGTTAACAATGGTAATACAGTAATGATCTGTAATGATGGACTGTTGTGTGAAATAGACTGGGAAGAAAAGCTAGATGAAAACAGCTGTCATTTTACATCGTCAAACCCTGTTCTTATGTGGACAAAGAGATCATGAATACGCATCCCATAATCTGATGGAGAAGGCATTATATCACTGTATGTCCACTGCCATTTGTGTGGGCTTTCATCTAATCTCTTGCAAATGTTAAAAATATATATTTCAGTTAGTTACAATGATATGAATAAATAAGGTCGAATTAAGCTGGGTCAGGATATGAAGTTCAAATGTCACAGTTCCCAAGAGACATCTTTTGCTGTTTCTCTCCTTTTACTTAATCCTGACTGCTTTCTCTTTCTCTGATCTTCCGAGGGTTTTCACCACATTTTAAAGAATTTCTGACACAGATATTTCATTTGGAAAAATACTTCTCAAATGAGCCAGGCTTGACTTCAGCTCTATGATTCTAAACAAAGCAGGAATTAGCTTTATCGATGAATAAAATCACCAGAGATCACTTAAATTCATAATTGTTACATTCCTCTTGAAGAATTTTTCAGTAGGAATCATCTTTTATGTAAGTCAGCTATGTAAAATGGATTGAAAGGTGAATCTAACAAAATATTCAAACCCACATCAATCATTCATACATAATGCACAGTTCAATGAGGGCTGACTCCGGAGCCCAGATAAGCAGTGTCACAGTAAGTTATGTTCTATGGCAGCCAAATCAGTTGTGATCAATCACCTAGTAACTAGCATCAGTTACATTTTTACTTTAGTCTTTAAACTCTTTTGAGTGTACTTTGAAAAGTATTGTTTTTACCTAAAGTAGTGGATCGATACTGGTAATCAATAAGCATTCATTTCCAACTAACAAGGACAATGGTGAGTGAATTCTTTCAAACGTTTTCATAGCAAGGGATGTTGGGTTGAATAGTAGATCATTAACATGTCCAGTATTAAGGAGGGTTTTAAAACTCTCCTCCAGGACAAGTCTCAGAGAACACCCCCCTCCCCCCTTTTTTTAAGAGGGTGTTTTCATTTCTAGGAATTCCAGTAAAGTCATCAAAACCTTGCATTTTGAGAGGTATTGCAGATCCAGTAAGAAGTAAATCATTATTTATTGATAATTTTGGCCTTCATGAAATTTTAGAAGGCATTTTGTATGGCCAGGTGAAAGCTTTGCACGAAGATATATCAGAATGGAAAATAAGAGGGTTCTGTGTGGGGGCCCATGCATACTGGGAGAGGAGATCATGAAAGGAGTGGGGGAGCTGGCTACTGATCTTGAGATCAGGAGACTGAAGGAGGATTTGGGCACTAGTAACAATAGTCATCCTTTTATGATGATTCACTAGTTTGCTATCTCTTTTAAGCAATTCCTTGAGTGCAGGGA
Organism: Condylura cristata; assembly: GCF_000260355.1. NCBI lineage: Eukaryota > Metazoa > Chordata > Mammalia > Eulipotyphla > Talpidae > Condylura > Condylura cristata. Next base: position 53,954,490 of record NW_004567109.1, read on the forward strand.
CCATGGCTTGTATTTCACTGCATTCAGGAGTACTATTGCACTTTTTTCAGTGACTCAAAGATACTCAAAGGATTTTTGATGGAGATATATCTTCTGCAACCTTCCAGTTTTGACTTAAAAGTCACAGCTTGCCATCGATTCAGTGACTTGGCTTCTATAACAGGGGATGTTTGAGCTGGATGACAGACACAGAAAGCCTGGGTAGGCATCACCGACTCGGATGGAGCATTAAGTTACTTTTTAAAGGAGTATCATACTTTAGGATTTGAAAGAGCAGAGGGAAACTGGGTGGATGTGAAATGGGAAGGAAAGGACTGTACCTTTCCTGGCCCAATAATCTTCAAACTCTTTGGACCAAACACTGCTCAGAAAAATCCATCTATATATTTTTGTTTAAATATTGTAGACATGTATTACTTTCAGCAGTTAATATTTCATTCACAACATCCAGGGCAAAATTTATCCTTTGTATCAATGAGTATAGCAGCATCTACAAGAGTGTTGGAAGGGGAGAGTGATGAAAATAAAGAAGGCAGGTAACACAGGGTCTGTGGTGGGGGATTATGGTGACTTGCGCTGGTGCTGGCTGCACTGATAGTAGTGATGTGTGTTGGGGGTGTCTAAATGCTATCTCAACTAAAAATAAGTAGATAAATTAAAAAAGAAAATAATTAAAAAGACGAATGTAGTGAATTAAAAACTGAAATAAATGAAATGTAGCCATATGAATGCATCATGTTAAAGGTATATTTCATCTATTCCTTGACTTAGAGATAGCTGAATAATCTCAAAATATATAATTTTGGTTACTTGAGTTGTTGTATTGTCATATGAAGCGATAAAGCCCTTACATTAGTCAGCAGTGTGGCTGGAGAAGAGCTTATGCTAGGAAAGTAAATGTATCTGTTCGTGCTTACATTGCCAGCATCATTTTTGATCTGTAGTTTGGGGATCTGTATTAATTTCAGTATGTAGTTTTGCAGCAAACTTCTTTGTGAACTTAGCATAACTAAAGTTGGATAACTTTAGGATCCATAACTGCATTTATTTGGTGCACCAAGTGACCCACAGTTGCTGCGTGTTGCATGAGCTATCACAGAATCCAGTGGTATCACTGCACTCAAGACAATCTGAATAGGTAGTGGGGTGGGTATGTGAGTCAGTTCTTATACCATTTATTTATTTATTTATTTATTTTGTTAGCACTGTCTTTTTTTTTTTTTAATGTCCTTTTTCTCTGCAGAATGGAATTCAAGATTTCACATTGTCTTTAGTCATTATGTCTTTATAGTTTCCTCCAATCTGTGGCTGTTCTGGTATTTTTTTTTTTTTAAAGATTTATTTATTCATACAGAACTGGGGTACAGGCCAGAGATGCGGAGGGTGAGAGGATTCACCAGAGACAGAGTGGGGAGCAGAACAGGCAGATCGACGAAGTACACTGCAGAGGGGAGCAGCGGGCGGGTCAGGAGAGGTCTGCCACGCCATGTGGACTCCCCCGGGGCAGGCGGGAATCGAACTCATGAGGAAGTGGCTTTAGCTTCTCAGTGCAGTGCTTTAACCCGCTGCGCCACCAGGGAGGGCCTGTTCTGGTATTTTTTGTTTATCATGATGTTGACATTTTTGAAGAGTACTGAGTAGGATAGTTTGCAAAATATTGGTTATTTTGGAATTTGGTTGATTTTTTTTTTTATTTTACAACAGTTTATTTTTGCATCATTTTGTACATTTTTTTTTTCCATCTCAATTGTAATCCCCGCAGGTTTCCCATCACCAAGTCACCCATGTGCCATCACTATAGTCCCGTGCACTTCCCTGTTAGCACTGTCTTTAACTCCTGTGCCACCACGGAATAAAATTTATTTTTTAAATAGAATTATAAATGAACATTCTAGTCATCTTGTAAACCAAAAGATCATCCTATTCAATCCTTTCTAGAGAACAGTGTGCTAGACCACTGGAAAAATACCTCCCCGTTCTCTAGGATGGCTCCATCTGACATGAATTAGAAAGGCTTTGAACTCCGTACCCCCATTTTGGGGAAGGTAGGCTTCTTTTACACAGTCACTTCTCCTTCTCTCTCATTAGGCAGCACATAGAAATAGGAATTTTTATCCACTGATTATTTCTGTAAATATTTACTGGTAGCAATCTGTATGTCTGGCAGTCAGTTTCTTTGTGCATATGGAATTTATGATCTACTAGAAAGTAGGGAGGCAGGAAATTGCAACACTTTGGGAAAATTACACTAATGGCAGCAAGCACAGGTGCTGCATGTTCCGGGAGGGAGAGTTCACTTACTTACAAGGTCAGTAAGTGATATGGGGTCACTATCTTCTGGCTCCATGGAACACTGACCCTACAATGGAAGAAGGTACCTTAGAAGAACAGATGTCATTTCTTGAGAGCTAGTGTATATAATGTAAGGCAGTGGCTAATGAGTGGACTCAAAAGTTTAGAAGAGTATAAATTAGGAATATCTTTAAAATCTGAGATTTTCCCTGGGGAGAAAAGGAAGCCTCTTCAACAGGGACAGAGATGACTAAATCAAGTCCGGGATGCCTGGCATTGGCCAAGTTCTGAATACATGGCAGCTCAGATGAACTTTATTATCAGTATCAACATCATTATCAAATTTGATTTCTTATCAATATTATTATCAGATTTGATCTATGGAGTTATCCTTCTAGTTGCAAAATGGAAAACTGATTGCAGAGGAAAGAGCTTTTTATCTGCGCTTTTGATTCTTAATGATTTCTGTTCATTACTTCCTGAGATGTACCCAGCCCACTTAGCTCTATGCTTTCCCTTAGGAATCTTTTATAAAATTTTAATTTCTTCTGTGTATTTATTTATGACTGAAATGGACAAAGACGAAGATATAAGAAGGTACTCTGGGGGAATAGAACTGGTAAGAGTTGGAAGAGTGTTATTGAAGAACTTTCATCATAGAGAATCACATATCCCAGGTGGGAGGCATTTCACACTGGGCCAATTAGGTACACATACTCAACCTAGATGTGTTGACTCACAGTTTTTTCTGCTAACTGGAGGTACCCTTTCACTCTTGAAGGCATGGATGACTTATTTTTTCCCTATATGAAAATGCCTGTTTTCAGTGTAAGTGTATGTCTTTGCTTATGTTTTAAAAACTCAAATATGTCTCATTTAAATATTATACTGAAAATATTAGCCTACTTTTGTTGCATGTCCTTGACAAGATATGTCTCACTGAGAAGTTCTTCATCTAACACTAAGGGTTGGACATTTCTTTCGATTATGTAAATATTAACATTATTATTAATGATGATGATGATTTGGAAGATATTTATCATTGTGTAGATGTGCCATGCTTTTCTTTGATGCCTTCAAGATACCATCTTGTTAAATGGAAGTTGCCCTCAACTTTCTCCTGCTTGTTAGTGTCCAAAGGAAGATATGTGGATTCTTGCATTCTTAGTGGGGAAGATGATCTATGAAACATTATCCTAGAAATGTCAGGGGAATTCATGAAAAGTACCATGTTTAAGGGAATAAAGGCCTAGGTGCTGTGAAAACCTCACTGTATTTTAGACATTTCATCACACAAGGAAACAGGCAGCTTATTCCCATTTTTGGATACACTAATACCTGCTGTGCTGAAATTAAACATTGCATGAAACAGGTATTTAGAATGCCCATCAGAAAAAAGATTAAAAACAGTAAATCTCAGGCCCATGAGGCCCAGACTAAATCTGGCAAGCAGCCTACTCCACAAAAGATATCCTGCATTTGAAGACAGAGAACTTCAGCCTGGCCAGGCAAAGACTTAGCACAAATACTGCAAGGGAATCTTTATTTTCCTTTCTTGCATGAAGGTTTGATGCCTCAATCCTGTTCTCAGTTAAAATAAAATCTATTCCCAGAGGGAAGGACTTGATTCCCTGAGACGAGAGTGTAAAAAACCTGCCAAAGGAAGTCATGTGCCACCAAGAATAGCATCTCTCTGGAGGTGGAGGGGACAGTCCTCCTGGGGTGCCTGAGGAAGCCAGTCTCTATGTGGACCATCTCATGTGTCAAAGTGTGTGGTGGTGGGAGTTCACCACCTTCACCCACTATTCAGATAGGAAAGACAATTTGCATCCAAATAAATAACAAAACAAATACCAGCTTGTGATTCTGTTTAATAAGTCTGAAAATGCACAAGAAAGGCAAGCATAATTTAAAGTTGGCATTAGAAAGCAAAGGGTATATAATTTGGAACGGATGACTTTTTTGTACATGTTGTCAAGTTATAGTTTATCTTTGACTTTTATGTGTGCTTTTCCTTTTGGGTGCATTTTCATCCAATACTCTTCCAGATTTATATATGTAATATAACCTAGAGAATGATGTACAGTATGCAATACTTGTACTGTTGGTACTATCCATTTACAATAATAAAAAGTTAAAAAGACAGTATGTAATCATAGTAAACAAAGACATGAGTGTTTTTCTTGGTCCCTATTTCTAACTTTTCCTTCTTTGGCATTTCCTCTAGTGGGTACAGTGGCTTCAAACCTTATCTCTTTTTACCTTGCTTCCGCTTGTCATTTCCTCTAGGGCCGTAAGTCCTCAAATATTTCCTCCTGTTTTCACAATTATGACAAGCTTTAAAATGATCACTTTTTTCATTTCTAAACACTTAGCTTTTCATATTCTTTTTGTTATTAGCTGTCGTTTTCCCTCTGCTTGCAACTTGTCTTCAAAGCACCATTTTGTTCTTCAGCCTTTTCTCCTCCATTTCATGTTCTTTCTTTTCTCCCAGTTTCGATTACTACAGCTCATAGCTATTTTCTTCATTTTCCAACTATGCCTTTTTTCTCTACTTTTATCAGCTTCCTCTTTCCTGCTACCATTTCTTCCTCATTGTCTTTTCTCTTGCATCAGTTTATCTCTTCTTTATTTTCTGTTTCTTCCCCTTAAAATATACTCCATTTGTATTTCCAGAGGTTAACATAGAAATGACATAGGGATTACTTCTGTCCTTTTTTTGAAATACTAATGACATAAGAAAAGTCCAAGTTACAAATAATTCATGAAAATAATATATCAGAAATAAATATGGTCTGTAATACTAGAACAGATCTAAGAATTGACCGAACCTTCTGTGAGAACATGGTATTGGACCACAGAACTGTATTTCTTTCAAGAGCACAATTATAAATATGTCATTTGATGCCAACCTGCAAATATCTAAAAATGCTGTTACAATCTACCAGCTATTATAAGCTATTATAAATTCATAAATTTATTTATAGTCTCAGAATACTGTGCTCTTGGAATTTGTAGGATTTTTGCTTGGATTGCCGATGGCCTGCAGGCTCTAAGCGATAATAACCATATATGGAAGTTAACTCAGAGTAGACACTGAGACTAGTGAACTTCAAGCTAGGGTCTAAAGTCAGGCTCCCCTCTAAGCAGTCACAGAGGAATTAAGTACATTACTTTCTTTATTTGGGGTGTAGAAATAAATAAGAACAATCAAGAAGTCATTATTTTTAACTGCTAAGTTTTAGAATTTTTTTTTAAAGGTTTACTTAGTTATGCATACAAGAATTGAGGTATGGGGAGTGGGATATGGGGAGTGAGAGGATTCACCAGAGACAGAGTGGGGAGCAGAACAGGCAGACTGACTGAAAAACACTGCTGAGGGCAGCAGTGGGCAAGACAGGAGAGATCTGCTGTTCCTCGTGGATCACCTCCCTGGCTGCAGATAACTTCATAGTGCTATGCTTTAACTTCTGCATTACCCAGGGGGCCTTAGCTTTAGAAATAAAGAGTAGGAGGAACAGAGATTGCTATATCAAAAGGGGATTTTTCTTGTGCTTGCCTAAATTTAGATTAGAAGCTCTTTTGTATTGACATCTTAAAAATGTGTATTTTGTGGGCCCTCCCTGATGGCACAGCGGGTTAATGTGCAGCACTGCAAGAGGCCGCAGCTGCTTCAGTGTGAGTTCGATCCTGGCCCCAGGGGTGATCCACATGGCCCAGCCTGTTGCTCCCTTCAGCAGTGTGCTTCATCAATCTGCCTTTTCTTCTCCCCACTTTGTCTCTGGTGAATCCTCTCACTGCCCCTGTACCTCTGGCCTACGCCCTAGTTCTGTATGCATAAATAAAACCTTAAAAAAAATTGTACTTTGTGTTAGGGAGAAAGGAGTGGAGAAGTATATCTTCATTTCCTACAAAGCATCTATAAAATGTGTGTAAGTGAAGTTTACTGTAATGACTTCTCATTGTGGCCCCTGAAGCTCCCTTTCCACTGTCAAGAACTTTGTAATGGTGTAGATTATAAATACCTTTAGGGAGAGACCAGAGTCATTCCACAGTTCTTAGTTTGGGACTTGGCCTTCTCTCCCATAGTTATTCTCCAGGTCAGGCTTCACAAACATAGTCTGTTAGCACAAGGCTTATTTTTCACTTGACTATGGCTCTGTTCTGCTCTCTATGAATTTTCCTTTCATAATCCAGTATCAGCAGTAGCAGGAATCCTCGGGAAATGGTAACATCACACATGCTTGCTAATCTCTAACATGCCAAAGGCCTTTCTTCCAGCAGCAGGAAGAGAACAAGAGAGAGTTGAAGAAAATGTATGTAAACTTTTACTCAGAACAGTAAAAGTTTTACCTTAAAACTTTTACTCAGAACAGTTATACTTGATATTCATCTCATTTTATTGTTCAAAATGAGTCATATGATAAAATCTGATACCCATATGACAGGTGGGCAGAGCTTACTTCTAAGGAAGGTGTCTTAAGTCACTGGGTAATAGAGTGGATGTAGAATATTCTTCCAGGGAACAATAATACTATTTGCATACATAATAGATGCTATTGAATTAAATTGTAATCAGAAGCAATAAATAGCCAATACATTCTATTAAGAATGTGTAGCCTCATGAGAGTTTCAAGAACTGTGTTTTCCTTTGTTTATTTTCCTAAGCAAGATCCTCCATTTAAGAAAGGAGTTGACTAACATCATCAGAATGAGTGTTTTGTATTGATTCAACAGACATATAAGTTATTCTGAAATAGTTAAGTAACAGAGATATGGCATAGGAAGGAACAGCAGTGACTTTTTGAAAAGATTTATTTATTTATGCATACAGAAGTGGGGTACTAGCCAGAGGTACAGGGGTGGTGAGGAGATTCACCAGAGACAGAATGGGGAGAAGAACAGGCAGGTTGGTGAAGTACAGTGCTGAGGGGAGCAGCGGGTGAGACAGGAGAGGTCTGCGGTGCCTTGTGGATCACCTCTGGGGCGAGGATCAAACACACACTGAAGTGGCAGCTAGCTTGCAGTGCTGCACCTTAACTCATTGCACCACCAGGGAGGGCCAGACAATAGCGGTTTTTCTTAAGAACCAAGGAAAGATTTCTGAAAGATTTCTGATGAGAGATCTTTTGAAGTCCCATTCATTATAATTACCATGGAGGGAAGAAACTGGATAATTTAACTGGTTTTCTCTCTAAAACATGTGCAGCTGTCTTTGCACATATAGGTGTGGCAACTAATGAAGAAGTAGTGTTGCAACAGACATGCTTAAATAAGACTCAAGATGAGAAAGTCTTATGCTTCTTTGATTTCTCCAACAAGGACACTTTACTGAGCATGGACTCTTCCCCAATTGATAGCACAGTTTGTATGTATTCTTAGATTAACCTTTCTCCTCTACCAGATTGCATGAGGGCTGGCTCCCTGATACCAGGTAGGTACCCAATAGGTATTTGTTAATTGAATCAATAAGGGTGAGCAGTTGTTGACAGAGAGACTGGGACATTTCTACAGCTATCAAATCAGTCTTAATAAAGGAAGTGATCGATCTGGTCTAAACTCTATGAACTGTAGACTAGCATGGGTGACGTTGCAAGAGACCAGAAGTGCAGTATCAAGCAGATGAATGTATTTTTAACTCGGCTTCCAATGCAAAGTAGTTTTAGTTTATCCAAGGTACATATTGTAGTTATATTTTTAATTAACTGTAGTCTGTAATTTATGGTCATATCAACAGTCAAATTATTTTGCTTATTCTGTATAACTTATTTATAACATGTAATTTGTCTTTCTAAATTATCCTACATTTTATTTAAAGCTTTTTTCCTGAATTTTAAAAATCTTTCTTCAGTAGGATTAAGAAGTTCTAAAGTGGGTAAAGCTAAATTGACATTCACTGTTATGTCCAGGTCAGAGAGAGAAGCTCACAAGGAAGACAAGAGCCTTTTTGATCATACCTACTTGCACAAAGTCTTTGCATATAGTAAGTAATCAATAAATATATACTAAATAGAATAAAAATGTTAAAAACTGGTGGTGATCCAACATAAAAGGCTAACTCACACCTGTTCCTAGCAATCTCAAGACTGATCACAGCTGAATGTGTCTGCATGATTCATTTAATACCAGGGGAAATGTGGGAGAGCATTTCCCCCTATCCCATTACTCTGTAGGAAATATAAATGAAATAGATCATTTACATAACAGCATAATGTACCTAGATATAACAGATATTTGCATACCTGCATAATGCCACTAATCAGAGAAAAGCCTTAAATATTTCTGGGGTATGAACATACAGAATTATATAAGGTGCACGTATCAACCAACAATCAAAGACTTCTCTTTTTGTAACTTGTATTCCAGGAGGAAAACAATCTATAGAATTGAATGAATCAATCCAGCACCATGAATTTACAAGACACAAGACTCCATGGTCTGGGTTCCATGTTCCTATAATAATGTTCCTTTCTGGATAATGAGCATGGTACTCATTGAAATATAAAGCAAAGGGGCCCTCCCTGGTGGCACAGCAGGTTGGAGCCTGGTATTGTGGGGCTCTCCGCAGGCCAGGGAGCTGACCCACATGGCACAACAGACCTTTCCAGACTCACCCGCTGCACCCTTCAGCAGTGTAGTTCAGTACATCTGCCTGTTCTGCTCCCTACTCTGTCTCTGATGGTTCTTCTAACCTCCTGCACCTCTGGCCTGTACTCAGTTCTTGTATGCATAAATAAATAAATCTTTAAAAAAAAAAAGCAAGGCTTTTGAAAATAATTTTAGGGTGAGTAATGAGGAAGGAAGGACAAGACTGTCCTCTGAGTTTCAAGTGTCTTACCTTTCTTGTTAACAGTGATAGCACTCTAGCAGAGAAAGGAAGAAGAAAAAAGGCAACAAAGTTTAGTGAGCTTCAATAATCTTTTTCCTCCCCTAAACCGGAGTAACTATGCCAGATTATATATTTACCTTAGTGCAAAAGTTCTTTAGCAAGTACATCTCTGCTGTGCTCATTATATTTTTTAATGTATCTCAGACTCATTTAAGATCCTGATTTCCCAGTACAAAGTCGAGTAACAAATATATAATTATTCTCATAAATAACTCAACACCTTATATTTCAAACAAGTTTCCCCACAAGGCACAAGTGCCCTATATTAAATTCTTTTAAGTGTAAGTTGATTAAGGTAAAAATTAGTTGTTATTACCTTATGGACATTTTAGTTTTAGCAGCAATTCAAAGCCAAGTCTATCACAAGTAGGTTTGTTGCCGCCCACAGGTATAATCATCAAGAAAATTAATAATCATGTTCAGTGTGACTATAAATCATTGTGGTTTAGGCAATTAATTTCCGTAGAAAAATGAAAGATCTATAAGTATTATTACTGTGCAAACTACATGTTGTGAAAACCCAAATCCAACACAGTCAAATTGCAAATGCAAGGTTTCTAATTTCAGAGTGTGATAATATGGGGTCATCAGAGGCAGGGAAGCTGATGATTCTGAATAAATAATGTGGTAATTTTTAGCGGTTTATGACTATAGCTTGTAGTGCATACAGTATACTCAAAATCTCTAACCAGATGCAGTAGGAAGATTGGCTAATTTCTAGAAAAGGCAGAGAAAGACACTTGAAGCAAATGAACGTGGAGATATCTGAATGAGACCATTCCCATGGCTGAGCAAATGTCCCCGGAGCCCTAACACAAGGCTGGTTGCTTGCAGAATTGCTTCCACAGACTTCTTTTAGTCTTGGTCCATCTATTCAGGGTACAAAGTCAGAATGGGAAAATTCACACCTCTCATAAAAAAAAAATGACATCTAGTCATTTGTGAGTATTTACAGAATACCCAACTATTTCCTAGGCTTTTATTTCCTCATCTAATTCTCACAACCCTTTGATAAAGTGTGATTGTGTATATTAATTGATAAAAAAAGGAAACTCAGAATGCTTCAACAGTTTGTTTAAGGACAAAAAGCTAGAAAAAGGGAGTGTTGCAATTCCCCTCTAAGTTGGCTCCCAAAGTGAACCTTTCTAATCTGTGATGGTTTCCTTCTCTAATCTCACTGCTTCTTTTCCTCACTCTCGCTCTCCATTTCTTTCTCTTTTATTTTTTGATTATCTGATTTTCTTTTTCTCATTTTCCCCCTCAATCTTATAATCTTATGCTTGTTGTTGATCCCCTAGTGATGCCCATGAGGGTTTCTTAGCCATTTAAATCTCTCATCTCAAAGGTAGTTGTTCCTTTATAATTGTGGCATTGGAAGGTGTGCTGAGAGCAGGTCACTACTCCTTGTGGCTATAGGGATTCTCTTTTTCCAAATTTGCCTTAGTCTGTATATTTGTTGACTCATCCCAACCCCATTTATTAGCGTTTTTATTCTAGATACAATAAGTCTTTGTTTTATTTGTGTCCTGCATTTCCTTAGTAGGCTTTGTTCTACCTTATGGTCTGAAGAAGCATGCAGATAAAAAGGAGGAGAAAGAACAGGAAGAAAAGAAAAGAGGCAAGAGGAAGAAAGAGAAAGAAAAATACTGTCAAAAAATCTGTCATTTTCCTGAAGGTTCATCATAGATTTCTTTCTTTCTTTTTAAGATTTATTTACTTATGCATACAGAACTGGGGTACAGGCCAGAGGTACATGGGAAGTGAGAGGATTCACCAGAGACAGAGGGGGAGCAGAACAGGTAGGCTGACGAAGTACACTGCTAAGGGGAGCAGCAGGTGGGTCAGGAGAGGTCTGCCACGCCATGTGGGTCACCTCGGGGGCAGGGATTGAATTCATGCTGAAGTGGTACTATGCTTTAACCTGCTGCACCACTAGGGAGGGTCCAGTTTCTTTGTTTTTTAAATATTTATTTATTTGTGCATATAAGAGACGGGGTGCAGGCAGAGGTGCAGGGGGTGAGAGGATTCACCAGAAACAGAGTGGGGAGCAGAACAGGCAGAGGTATTGAAACACACTGCTGAGGGGAGCAACAGTAGGTCAGGAGAGGTCTGCTGTGCCATGTGGGTCACCTTCCTGGCTTACTGCAGTGGCTTCTGATTGCTTCATAGAGCTGCAACTTAACTCCTTTCACCACCAGGGAGACTCCCACCATAGGTTTCTTTAAATAAGAAGCTAGTATTAAACATTGACTACTATATGATTTGTGTAAAATTTCAGGAAATCACTCACTGTATAAAGTGAGCTACCTCTATTATTAGTTTCATAATACCTCACCTTATAGAATACAACATATAGTTAAGGTTGTATTTTCCATGAGCTAACTCATTTGACTCAGAAAAAAATGACTGGTCTTAATTTGTTTTTCACCTGAGGAAAAAACTTAGACCCTGAGGGGTTAAGTCTCTCAGAGAACTCAAGAGAGGAGAAATAGAGTAGGAACTCAAGCCCAGGCTGTTGGCTCCAAAGTTATACTCTTTAAATTACAGGCACCCATTTTCCCCTTAGATTCTTACTCCAGTAGATTAACAATTAACCTGGCTTCTGTTCCTGTCTTGCTGTTGAAATTGCTCTGGTTCATTCCACCAGAGCCCTCTAGATTATTCACTCCATGGACTATCCAGTCCTTGCCAAACTGATCTCAGGTGGCGGTGCACACTTGAATTGTCCTCTTTGTCTCCATGACTCTTTCTCCTCCATCAGATTATTCTTTCACACCCTTTTTTTCTTCTTCACACATTGAACTGTTAATTTGTCTCTCGCCCCTATCTCATTTAAACACTATCTCTGGATTATCTTCTTTGTTCCCCAACCTTCAACTGCTGTCCATTATGAAGATGAATGTGTATCCATAACCCTGTCCAAATCTCTCCCCTAAACCCATGTTTATAATTTCAGCTAATAAATAAATGTGTTCATTGGAATATCGAACAAGCAACATGTACACTATTGTATATTATACTAAATTTATCTTTTGCCCAATCCGGTTTTCTATTTGCTTTCTACCTGAATTAGAAGTGCCACCCCCCAGCAATCCTGACTAGAAATCAACCTTCCCCAAAGATGGAGCACCAACCTCTGCTGGATTTATATTCCAAATGTTAATTGGATCTCCATCTTGTTTCTGTGCCTTTCCCTTTAATCAGAAGGCTAATCAGAATATGGGTGAGAGTAAGATTAGTAGGAAAAACATTAGCTTTAGTCAAGCCTTTTTATGAAGCAGAACTCCAAGTCAGCCTTCAAACCTAACTTCTTGCTTTGCAACTGCTGACTTTTTTTACCTTTCTTTAGCACATGAATCTTTAAACATTACATTCTACATGTGTGTTTATTTGTGATTGGCTGTCCCTTCCATTTAAGCTTCAAGAGCTGACTTTGTCATTTCCACTGCTATTTCTCAGGGCAAGAAGAGTTCCTGGCTCTTACTAAGTGTGAGAGAAATATATGTTCATATGTCCACACCCTTAGAGAACCAAAAGGCACACTGAAACTGGCACACTTCTCTCACTATATATGTATATACAGGCACACTTAGTATATACATACAGTATTCCCCATACAATTCCCACCACCGATTCATCCATGCACCATCACATAGTCACTTGTGCTCTTCTCTTTCCAGTTTTGATCCCTCTTCCTGCCCCTCTCTTGCAGTATGTCTCCGATTTTTAGTTGCCTGGCTTATTTCTGGTTTATTTCATTGAGCATAATCCCGTCTAGCTGCATCCATGTTGCTGTGAATGGCAGGAGTTTATCTTTTTTGATTGCTGAATAGTATTCTATGGTGACATATAATACCTTGATCCAGTTATCTACTTTTGTGCATTTGGGTTGTTTCCATATCTTATCTATTTAAACAGGCTGCTTAATAAGGTGTGGACAACATTTAGGAGGAGGAACAATAGGATACAGGTAATGTGAGCATGGCAACAACTGGAGTCACTTACCACCTGTTGGCTGAGGAGGTAAGGGAAGAACAATTGTTGGAATTTGGTGGGGGGTGAGAAAAACCAGATGAAAGAACCACCTTCAGAGTGGTGGCCTTCAGAGGAGGGGTGCAGCCAATCTGTGTTGATAACCAGCTTAGCAGGGAAGGGTGGGGTGGAAAAGAATTGTACTGACTTCACAAAATTGCCTTGCCTTCCAATATCCTGCTTATCACCCTATTGTCTCAACCTCATTGGACCAAAGACAACAAACAAATAAACAAACAAAAAAACACAGGCCTGTGTATGTACTGCCCACAAAGATCAACCTTGAGGGCACAGAGTAGTTTGTAGAAGGTTAGATGGAAGATGTGGAGTGACTTGTGGAAGAATTCAACACGTGTATTATAGAAGTGAATAAATGAGAAATCAGTGAATGAGGATCTTTATTCTCATATATATAATAAGGGTATGTTCCTGAAAACAGAATGAAGTTAATTACTATTAATAAAAAATTTGCTTCTGATGCATCGCATGCCCAGTGCAGATACAGGTTGGCTGAGAACCACTACTGTGCCCTGATGCCAGGGTCATCTTTTTGTCGTATCCATCAGATCCCTCCAGTGTCCTATCACGCTGCAGCTTTCTTGTAACTTACAGAATATCCCCCAGGCTGTTGTACTGACATAGCAAGTCCACTGTGATTTACCCCACTCCTTTTCTGGGCTCAGCCCGGACTGCACTTTGCCTGTACTCACCCGTGATTTTAGGGAGAGGGTCGCCCTAGCCCTTAGTGACTCTGTGCCTTCACTTATGTTTCATCTTCTGCCTATTACTTTTTTTCACCCTAATCCCCTCTCCTTATTACATACTCTTTCTCATGGCTAAATCATGCTTTTCTTCAAGAATAACTGAATATAGTGTCTTCTGAGAGCACCTTATCCCATTTTGGATAAGTTTATTAGCTTATTAAACCCTACTTTTCAAAGAGATTAAAGGTAGGGATGTTACAGTTAACATCACCTTCATCTAGATACTCATCACAGTTTGAAATATCCTTATTTACACTTCCTTTCCTCCTTATATTGTATTATTTAAATTTCTGCTAGGAGAATGCCCCTGATAGAAAACACTCTGGATTTATTTATGAAACTCCAACATCTGGAAAACGCCCAAAACATAGTACTTGATGTTTAATGAATCAAGTAACAAAACCATCCTAAAGTACTTACCCATTCAAGATGAATCCAGTCTCTGCATTCTAGTTGTAGAATCCAAGGAATGAAGCAGACTTGTTTTTCATGATTGTAAAAGTGATTCTTCTGATAGTTACAACTATGTGGACAAGCAAATCTTTAATGTTCACTCATTAGCTGAAAATATAAGTATTCCAATAAAATTAAAACACTGAGAAGGAAGAAAATGAACAAATTTAGAATGTAGTTTTGTTTTGTTTTAGTTTTTTATGTTTTAAAATGATAGGCTTATTAGAAAAGGAGAGAGAAATAAGAGACACCTGCGTAGACACAGGTGGGCAGGAAGCTGCTGTTGTTGCTTTGCAAAAGGAAAAATTTTGTGAAAAGAAACTCCTGCATAGTCACAGGCAGGCAGGGGAGCTGCAAGGGTGTAGATTTTAATATAGTACCAAGGCTTGCCTATTCTCACATGTTAGAAACACTCTGTCAATTATAAATCACTATGCAAATATTAATGACTAATCATCATTATAATTAGTCATCACCACCTGAAAGAGATAAACTTAATTCTGGAATACATTAAATATTTGCAAAGAGGGTGGACCAATGTTGGAATAAAATACTTCCATTCTACCTGGACTTTGTGTTTTTATCTCAATATAATATTTCATAGGCTGGTTCACCTTTTGAAGACTGTGGGCTATTGAGATGGTGAGGTAGGAGAAGAAAAAATGTATTGAGTCCAGAAAACATTTGAAAGACAGAATTGAGGTATTTTGTAAAGTTTGAAGCTGTTAAGGTCTCCTCTAATGTACTTTTCCTTTGCTATTTTTCTTCTTTATATTTCTTTTGAGATAAAATAAACATGCATTGGAATTCACAGAGCTTAAGTGTACAAGTCTATGAATTTTGACAAATACATACACACATGCAACAAACATCCTTACCAAGAAATAGAACATTTCAACACTCCAGAAATTTCCCTTGTGCTCTATTCTAATCAATTCTCATACCCATATGTGACCACTGTTCTGATTTTTAATACTATAGATTAGTTGGGTCTGTTCTGGAACTTCAGATAAATAGAACTACACAGTATATATTCTTGTCTAGCGTGTTACTCAACATAATGGTTATGCAAGTCTTCTCTACTATCTTGTGAATCAGTAGTTTTGTTTTTTAATTGCTACATGATATTGTCCCACATCTTGTTTATCCATTCTTGATGTGATGGCACAAGGGTTGTTTACAGTGTTCAGTTATTATGAGTAAAGCAGCTATAAACATTCATGTATAATTCTTTTAGTGAACATATGCTTTTATTTTTTCTGTGGTATCTCTCTAAGAGTGGAAATGCTGGGTAGGTGTATGTTTAACTTTATAAGATTTCTGTACCATTTTCTTAAAGTGATTGTACTGTTTTATACTCTCATTAGCAATATACTAAAGTTCTAACAATTCCACATTCTTGCCAACATTTAGGCTTATCAGTCTTATAAATTTTAGCCATTAGAGTGGCTAAAATTCCTCATGGAAATTTAATTTGTGTTTATTTGATAACTAATGAGTAGTGTTTAACACCTTTCCTGTGCTTACTGAATTTTTATGAAGTGTCTGTTCAGTGATTTTTCTCACCTTTTTTTTTTTGAAGATTTATTTATTCATGCATACAGAACTGGGGTACAGACTAGAGGTGCAGGGGCAGTGACAGGATTCACCAGAGACAGAGGGGGAGCAGAACAGGTAGGCTGACAAAGTACACTGCTGAGGGGAGCAGCAGGCGGGTCAGGAGAGGCCTGCCGGGCCATGTGGATCACCTCCAGGGCCAGGCGGGGATCGAACTCATGCTGAATGGCTGTAGCTACTTAGTGCTGTGCTTTAACCTGCTGTACCATCAGGAAGGGCCCTATTTCCCCCACTTTTTTTTTTTTTAAAGATTTATTTATT
>NW_004567109.1:53970962-53977459 GCF_000260355.1 Condylura cristata
CGGGGATTGAACTCATGCAGAAGCGGCTTTAGATTCTCAGTGCTGTGCTTTAACCCACTGCGCCACCAGGGAGGGCCCTATTTCCCCCACTTTTTAAATGAATGGTTTATATTATAACTGAGACAAATTCTGTATACAGGCTGAATGTTTTTGCCAGACACACATGCAAACACATACATACAGTGGGTGTGGAGGAAAAAGAATACTGATTGAACTGTTTACTTAATGATGCCTTTGATAAGTAGTTATTTTTATTTTTGATAAAGTTCAATTTATATTTTATTTCTTTTATGGTTAGTGCTTTTTTATCCTGTCTAAAAACTTATTTTCTGGACATAAAGGTGATGAAGATATTCTCCTACATTTTCTCCTAGAAATATATTCAGCTTTTTCTTTTTCTTTCCTTTCCTTTCTCTTTATTTAGGAAAGCAAATACCCAGATATTTCTTTAGTTAAGTTCTTACAAGTTCAGAGAAAACTGTCATCTAATATCAGCCTGAGTTAAGAAATTTGCAGAGTATTCTATTTTCATTACCAACTATAAAGTTAAATTTGACTAGTAAGTAATACAACGTACATGACCTTGACCTATTAGGAAACAACAGTGAATATTAAGAAGGATGATTATCTTTTTTACCTATTTAATTTTACTTAGATTACTTTTAAGCAAATATAAAGTCTTCACTCTCATGGATTATAGGTCTGTAATCTGTCTCAAATTACTGTTTGTTTATCCAGCGAGGTAGTAGTCAGTACTCACTTTAGTTTTCCATTCACTATACAGTTGTCCCCTAATCATGTTTTTTTTACATTCACTATACAGTTGTCCTAAAATCACATTTTGAAAAGGTTTTTCCTTTCCTTCTGAATTGCCTGAGTACTTTGTCAAAAACCACTTGACCATGTATGTGTGGCTCTATTTCTGAACTCCATTCTGTTGTGACTTCGTTCTCTATCCTTTCGTCAATACCACACTGTCTTGTTGACTGTAGTTTTAGACAAAATCTTTAAATCAGTGGACAAGTGGAGTGTTTCAAGTTCTGCTCTTCTTTTTTTTTTTTTTTTTGATTTCGCTGTTCTTCTAGGTTCTACTATCCAGTAAATTTTAGACTCAACTTGTCAACGTTTGGAAAAAAAAGTCTCTTGCTAAGAAAATACTTGGCTATGAGTTCATTGGGTAAATTTTAAGTGAATAATATTATCTCTTAATACAATAATATGGATAGTATGGGTAATATTATTAAATTATATAGATGAGTCTGTTGTTTTAGTCGAAGGTGCCATAACAAGATACCACAAGGTATTAAACAATAGTGACATATTTTCTCACAGTTTTGGAGTCTGCGAAGTTCAAGATCAAGTTATTGGCTCAAATGTCTCTCCTCCTGGTTTAGCAACAGTCAGCCCTTGCAGCTGTGCCCTTACGTGGCAGAGAGAGCGTGGAAGCATGCACAAGAGAGGAGTGGGGACAGAAAGCGAGAGAGACCGCGCCCGGAAGCACATCTCTTTCTCAAGAGGCACCAAACATATCAAATCAGGACCCTGCCCTTATAACCTCATTTAGCCTTAATTGTCTCCGATAGTCCCTATTTCCAAACACAGTCACACAGGACGTTGAAGTTTCAGCATACAACTTTTTGGGAGAACGTAATTCAGTCCATAGCAACTGTGTTTTATCTCTTTATTTAGGTATTCTTTCCTTCCCTCAGCAATATTTTATAAATTTTTAATATAATGGTCTTTCCTATACATTATTAAATTTACTCTTAAGTGTTTTAGGTTTTAATATTATTTCAAAGATAAGTTAAAATCTGCTTTTTAAAATGTTTTGTTTCTAGTAGATATAAATATAGTTGATTTTTATCCTTTTCTTTAGGGGCATCTTTGAAGGTAGATGACTGAAAATTTGACTTAGAAGAATTTGATGAGAAATGAGAAAAAAGCATTTGATCTTACAGCCATCTCTTTTGAATCAGACTATAGTGGCTACATAATTCTTAACTTACAAATCCTAGACACAAAGAATGAAACATCACTTTCTTCTAGTTAAATAGGAATTCTTCACTTTCCCAGAGTTGCCAGTGTCACCTCTGACATGTCCTTTCAAGGTGGTTTCTGTCTACTGTCCTATTTCTAACACTTGGAAAAGAAGAAGCTGTATTTTCATCAGTCACATGTAACTGTGTTTGTGGGTCACTAGCCACGTTAGTGGTCCAGCTCCTTAACAAAAGATTTTGTTTATAAGTATACAAAAAAAAAAATCAGTTAAAACTAGTATGTACATCTGGCTAGAAAATTTTTACAATATAAAACATGTTCCTAGGGGGATCAGGATATAGAGCCATACTTTTTTTTTTTATCATTTAAAATAGATTAACTGCAGATTCAGTAATGAACCACAGCGAGAAATTCTAATAATTCTTTATTGAACATCTAATTCTGTGTTCATGATATTTCTGAAAAAAAAAAATCACCTGGAATAACTTTGGGATTTGTTGTAGAAGAAAACGCATTATGTGTAGGTCTTCTATACCTTAAAGATATTTGGGCCTACAAAAACCTTCTTTTGGGGAGAATGTGAGAAAGTGGAATTGTCTGTTCCAAACAAACTTTGATTTGGGGGGCACATTATTCTATGAAATAAAATCAGATATTTACACTGCAAAGAAAGGGAGAAGTTAGGAGCAATTAGGGTCTTCCTAAATAAAACTGAACATTTTTC
Organism: Condylura cristata; assembly: GCF_000260355.1. Classification (NCBI taxonomy): domain Eukaryota; kingdom Metazoa; phylum Chordata; class Mammalia; order Eulipotyphla; family Talpidae; genus Condylura; species Condylura cristata. The sequence goes on from NW_004567109.1 coordinate 53,973,685, forward strand.
TGGGAGATAATGAACAGAAGAACTTAGCTCTTTGGATTCTCATGCACTTCATGTAAGGTTAACTTTTCTATTGAGTTGAACTCACCTCATGTCTTTAAATAAAGCATTCCACTAAACTAAAGAAGGCCATTTCTTCAAGGTCTATTTGTATGGTGAGATTCATATTAGCATAAAATAGCTATATGGGCACAGCACAGGGAATTTATTTTAATTTTCAATAAAGTGATAGTGATTCACTTTTCACTCTCAGCGTTTGCATTGTTACTAGATGTGTCAGTTATAGGGCTGTTACAGGGCATTCTTTCAAATTGGTGGTGCTTCTTTAGTACCTTTTAGTTTATTCTCTGGAGTAACTTTTGATTCCAAAAACAGGGGCATCGTGGCCCTCCCTGGTGGCGCAGCAGGTTAAAGCACAACACCAAGAAGCTAAAGCCACTTCCGCATGAGTGCGATTCCCGCCTGCCTCGGAGGTGACCACATGGCGTGGCAGACCTCTCCTGACCCGCCCGCTGCTCCCCTCAGCAGTGTACTTCATCAATCTGCCTGTTCTGCTCCCCACTCTGTCTCTGGCGAAGCCTCTCGCCGCCCCCGAGCCTCTGGCCTGTACCCCAGTTCTGTATGCACAAATAAATAAACCTTAAAAAACAAAAACAAACAAACAAACAAAAAACAGGGGCATCAATACATTGTCAGGGATTTAGGAAAAATTGGGTTTAAAATTCACAGGTTGAAATTTTGTCACTGTATTTTCTATCTTTTCCAAATTGTTAATACAACATAGATTAAGTTGAGAATGGTTTTATACTACCCCATTGAGAAATTTACATATATAAAATCCCCTTCAGGTCCAGAGATCAGTGTGCATAGTTACAGAAGGTCTTTAACCTCATACAGAAGGTCTTTAACAGTCTGTGTTAAGAATTGTTCTCCCAGTTATTGAGACTGAAGAATGCACGCTGGACCCAAGAAAACTTGCCTGAAGAGTGAGAAATGTAACTACTGCTCATATCCCAACAGCAGAGCTGTCACAGGGAAGGCAGAAGATAAAAGAAAAACAAAACAAATAGTCTTCCAACAGACAATTCACACATACCACAAAAATCCACCCTCCTCTGCCTGAAGTCACACACATATCTCTGAATTTCTATATTTAGGCTTATCTTTGCAATACCTTTGATTGTAGAAGTTATAGAGTATTTTATTCAAATGGGCATTTGGAAATATATGTTTCTATTTGCAATCCACAGCATTTCAAACCCTCCAGATATCATGATTTTACAGCTCTTTTGTAGTCCACTAAATTCCGTGACTTCAAAATTGTCAGCTTAAAACCTAAATCAGCTACCAAATTTCCTTGTAAATGAATTAGAAATATATGGCATGAGAAAATGATAAGGCCATTTTAGCTGAGTTAAAAATATCTACATGTCCTAAACTTTTTCATTTGAATCATCCATGTCTTATATTTAGATATGTATTGAATTGTCATCAATGATGTAATTTTTGTGTTGTGCCAGTTAAAGCACAGCAGTAAAAGCACAGCACTAAGAAGCTAATGTCACTTCAGCATGAGTTCAATCCCCACTCCGGAGGTGATCCACATGGTGAGGCAGACCTCTCTTGACCCACCCGCTGTTCTCCTCAGCAGTGTACTTCATCAGTCAGCCTGTTCTGCTCCCCACTCTGTCTCTGGTGAATCCTCTCATTGCCCTGCACCTCTGACCTGTATCCCAATTCTGTATGCAAAAATAAATAAATCTTTAAAAAAAGAAAAAAGGATCATCAAATCTATAGGGCTTTGATCAAGATTCTATGAAGAATTCCATATGACCATTGCAGATGAAAGAAAGCCACACATGCATTTGCAAACAGGGTGAATATACTATGCTTGAGTTTGTCTATTAGCGAAGTACTATTAGCTGATATAGAACATACATGCCCATATCTCAGTAGCTTATCTTAAAGGGAGTTAATTTTTCTCTTATGTGAAGTCTAGAATGAGTGTTTCTGACGAGTGAGGTGGCTCTCCTCCAAGTGGGGGTTAACTGGCCCAGGCTCCTTTCATCTTGTGATTGCTAAGGTCTTCCTGCTCATGTGTGTTGAGCTGGTGTATGTTGCAAGAATATGATTGGTAGCAAGTGGGGAGGTTTTTGCAAGCCAGGCAGAGAGCTGGCATACATCACTTCTCACTTTTCATTGGCTAAAGTCAATCACATGTGAAGGATGATGTTGCCTAACTTTTGCACCATCGGGGTGTAATCCTTACCATTGAAATAACTGTACTTCTTCTTTATTTTTTTTTTAATGTCAGATAATATGACTGGAACTCTTTAATGAAAAAGCTTTAATAGAAAATGTGAAGGTGAACATATCTCATTTGTGGTCACACCAGTACTCCAGAATTAAGGCAAGACTATGTAGTTATATTGTCTGATTCTGTTAGAAGGCTTGTTCCTTTAGGAGAAGATATAGTATAGAAGAAAATCTCAACTGGCACCCCTCTTTTCTTCCCTTACTCCCTTCTTCCCCTATTGCCCAGCACTATACTTGAGTGACCATGAGTGATTTGTTGACTTTGTTTGCCTATCTATCTACAATTAGGAGAATACCAGAAGACTACTTAGTGTGTTACTTATGCTTTATAATAAAAACATTACCCTTTTCTTCCTACTTATAGGAGCTTGGTGAATATTGGATATCAATTTTTGCCTTTTTTCTTTCTGTACACCAAGACTTTTAGAGATTCACCCTATTTATAAAGTATTTGCTTCTGATTTCTTTTTGTATAACAGAGGTTAATAAGGTCATTGCTTTCACAGATATCTGCTCATTAAGTCATTATAATCCAGGTTTGCAGGATAAAATGGGATGTGAAGCTCACTGGGTGTCATCTGAGGGACATTGAATGAGGAATTGAACTTGAGTCTTTCCAATTCTCAGCTGTCAAATTGCCTGTGGCCAATAATTGGGATATGTACGACATTAAAATGTTTCCTGAAGGTCCTCGTCACCCCAAATCATAGAAAACATTTTCACGGAAGATTTCTTCTTTGCCTCTAACTTTTCATTTCCTCTACTTCCATGGTATAAATTGAGTGTGTGCGTATTTAAAATAACCTACACGCCCTCTCATTTCCTTTACTCTTGAGCTTACTGAGTAGCCCCAATATTCTCAATAGGGAAGTAGAGTTTCCTTTTTTCAACTTAATTCCTCCAGATCTTCCTTATCTTACTGATTTTTTTTTACAAAAGCCCAGTTCCCATGTTAATAAATTTACGTACCACAGATTGAGAAATTTCCCACTCAGTGGCAGAATATGACAAGTTAGTGGTTTCATTTTCTTGATAGGTGAATCTTTACAGCTCAAGGATCATGTTGCTTTTTTTCTTTGCTAGTGGGGGAAAACATCCAAAACAAAGCAAAACAACAACACAAATACTTAAGACTCTGTTCCTTTTGCAAGACAAGTATTACAGGAAGGAACCAGGACTTCACCCTTTGCAATCCTCCAAGACTGTATATTTCTTTAATTCCCACCTGGCTCAAGGGAATGTGGGTTTTGCCAGATTCTCAGTTCCACATTATCTGTTTTCATCAGAGAACTTCAAAACACTTTATCAACACAGATTCGCTCCCACCACACTTATAATTTTGCTGGTGGTGAAAGTGGGGCACTGAGAGTAAAAGTAACAAATTCAGTGCATGTGGTGGAGCAAGAAATTATACCCTGGGTTCTAAAGAGCTAGGTTCCTGCTTTAACAACTAGATAAGACT
>NW_004567109.1:53977559-54025059 GCF_000260355.1 Condylura cristata
ATACATATACACATATATGTATATGTATGTGTGTATATATGAATATATACATACATATGTATGTAGATATATACATACATATATGAGCTAGTTTATTTTATTGTTAAGACACAGAGAGATGGAAGGATGACAAAAATTTAATAAATCTTGCATAGAAGTTTGGAAGATGCACATTGTTAGAACTTGGGAAATCCAAGTCACTGAATAGCTATGAAACTATTAACAAACAGCAAAATAGGAAATGAAAAATATTCATAGGGATTTTTAAAAATAGAAATATCTTAGCCTAAACATTGAATTTGAAAATGAAACTATCCCAGGTTCTTTTAAATACATGTCTTCATTGCTGATTGTCACCAGTGAAAGCATATTTGGATGCTTTCAACTAGACACATTCTCTGTGCGTCTATCTCTCTATCAGCGTATTTCCAGTGTGATCTTTGTCATTTGATATTTTCATTTGAAAAAGGTAGGCTTGTATATTAAGCAAAACCCAAAATATGCCAAGTGTGATGAACGGCTTCCTTCTGAAAACATCAGCTTAGGTAAGCTTTTTAACAATCAGACATTAATAATCTTCTGAACATGATATGAACCAACTTTTAATGATTGATTAATAGCCCTCTGATGAAAACAGTGATAACGATGAATGTACATGCCCGTGGTTGTGTGGGCAGAGAGAGTGATAGTGATTCAAATAAAAATTAACTTATAATTAATAAACACACCCATACTAAAGTAAAAAATTTGTGCCTCCAACCCTTGAAGCCATGAAACATATAGGATTTGGAGGAATTTAGCTGAAAAAAGGTAACTCCACTCCCTATTGAGAATATTGGGGCTACTAAATAAACTCAAGCGTAAAGGAAATGAGAAGGCGTGTAGGGTATTTTAAATATGCCCACATTCAACATTAGCTTGTCAAGTATTTTTAATTTTAATGTACTTGTAGGATGAAAGAAGGACAATAGGAAAGGATGTACCTTTAAAAACCTGTCTAATAAAATCAGGCAAATAAGTATATCTTTATAAACCCCAAGCGGAAACAAAACAAAACAAAACAAAACCTGGGATTAAAGGGAATTAGGCAGTCTACCCAAATTGGAAACTCCACTTTGCTTCCCTAAATTTTCTTCTCATTGAAACATCTGGGTTCATGGAGAAGCTGAGTTAGTCTCCTGCCAGGCTGATATTTGTACCCCTTTAGATGAGAGCAGTTAGAGAAAGTTCTGGTTTCTGCCTGGGGGACATGATGAAGCACAGTGGATGAAGGTACATACATATGCAGGGGACCAGTAAGACTCTAAGAATGTTTATGGGATTTTTTTCAATCCTCTGGGAAGGAAGAGGATACAGGACACAGCTGCCTGGCAGACATATAGAGCTGGAAGCCTTTTAGTAATTGTGTTATTGCCAAATTCTATTTTATCTTTGATTTACTTGTGAAGTTCTGGACAGTCCAAAGGAACTCAATATGTAGCAGTGATAAAAAATAATGGGACTCTCTAATGGGAAGTAAATAATATTGTAGGTTTTGATTTTGTTTGTTTGTTTGTTTTGTATTGGTTCTCAAAGTGTGGGCCCTGGAGGGAAGGTGTCTGGACCTGGGAATATATTTGAAATGCAAATTCCCTGGGACTCATTCCACACCTGCTGAATCAGGACCTACCTCTGGCTTTGGGGTCCAGTAATCATAACTTATCAAGACTTCCAGATAATTCTGATCCACTTTGGAGTTTGAGGACCATTGTTATAAAAACCAAACAGAACTCCTGGAGTAACATGGCCTATGGGAGTGCCAAAAGCAACTAAGGTCTTTTCTAGAAAGTTTAAGTTTTGAGGTTGAAATGAAGGCTTGATGCCTGTGGATTTGGGCAGGTTTGAAGGACCAGGTACGTTAATTCTTAAAATATTAAAATCTAATGCAAATTTGTATTTCAGTCTTGATTTTCCTACTTTGAAAAATTTCCTTAGCGTTTTGGGTTTAAATGGTATTGGGCCACGAAAAGCTTTATATGACTTTCTGTGGAAAAACAACAACTAAGGTTGGATTTTTTTTTCTTGTTGAGAGAACAGTGCAAATCTCTCAGCCTATGTTCCTCTCAATTTCCTTTCTAGCTGCTATTGAAACTAGAATTATAAACACTGATTGGATGCCATTTATGCCATGGTGGACTTACTGGGTATGTCTGGGCAGAATAGAAGGAGGCTTAGCAAATAGGCTTTTATACGCTACATGAAGATCACTAGTGCTTTAAATATGGAAAATATTAGAACCTATTTTAGAAAAGTAAAGAATTTGTGATAAAATTATAAAATTACCGTAAAACTGATAACCAAAAGTTGCACTTCTTGCTCTATCACTGTATATTCTCAGTGTTATCTTTGTTACTTATGCAGAAAAATTTAGGCAAGGAAACAGTATGATGACTTCAGGGTGACACTGAGTTTGTTGAACCAGCACAGAGCAGGATCTGGAGTCCCTGCTATGCCAAGTACCCATCTCTGGGGTGCAGGATCAGTGGTGCCTTGGAAAGGGGCAGTGTCACAGTGCAGGGAGGCAGGGAAGAGGAGAATCCTGTTAATCCAATGGGTATGACCATTTTGGTGTGTTCATACTACGCCATGGACTTAACTGAGGAGGAAGAAAAATAACTACTATATAAAAAAGAGAAGTGGGATAAACAGAACCTATTAATATTGACACTCCAACCCCAATGGCTTGTTAGGTGTGTTTGGGTGGGATCCCAGTGTGAGTTGAATGGTCTTCATGTTTGATAAGCTGGATTGTCTCTGATGGTATTATTTACATTGCATTCTTGATATTTTTATCTACTTTTTTTTGTCCTCCACTGGGCTGTAAACTCCCAGAGCACAAAGACTAGTGATATACCTCCTCTTTTTCTTTTTCCCTTCTTTTATTGCCCCAGCTTTATGTAAAAGAGGCTCCAGTGATTGATACTGAATAAATAATCAAGATATATTTTAAATCCCTCCCCCCATTGTCCCTTATACCCTCTTGTCCTTTTCTCCCTCTCTTGTCCTCTGAGCCTGGAAGCATGCACAATATTTACTTATGTCCACCAACATTGGAAAGTATTTTAGTTTGTCTAGTTATTTGCTTTGTAAAAGCCCAGAATTGGTGTTTGTTGTTTTGATTTGTTATAAATGTTTTTAAATGAATGAAGCAATTATAAACTGATTGGACCTGACCACTTAGAGATTGCTGGTAATGGACAGGAAAGAAATGCTTCTGGTCCCATCACGGGATAGGCTGGCTCCAGCTTGACATCAACATGATGAAAGGAAACAGATACCCAATGTCTTTGGGGGTGAGAGAGGCCAACTACAGAATTCAAGAAGAGAATTTGTTCTAGTAGCAGGGTAGCTCAAATGGCATCCTATTTGGAGTACCAGAATGCTTTATAAAGGAAGGTAGTCAGCTCAAATAGAACATGGGACCCAATGGGAGGGAATTAAAGGTGGGTAAAAAAAACTCAAAACACCTCTCTTTTCCTTGGGCGTTGTAGAGTTTGTAGGTAAACAAAGTTTGAGTAAGTAATAGTGTAGTGGAATCACAAAAAACTTGTGAAAGACATCCTTGGTCTAAACACAGATTATACTCAAAAATGGTGACAAGGAATCTAGAACAGAGAGTTTTCAAACAGTATAGCTTAGATGAAGCCAAACAATGTGTGTGTGTGTGCTAGTCAACTGTTAGTCACTCACCTGTATAATACTGGTTCTCTTAGAAATAATCCTGTTTGTAACAATTCTTTTGTTATATCAAATAAATTAGCCTAAGAGAAAAGTCTTAGCATTGATTTTAAGTAAGAGTGACATGAATATCGTGAGCAATAATTGAGGGATTGTTAAAAAATAAATGAATCATGGTAAAGGCTCTGTGTCACATGTCACTGGGAAGAAGCCAATAATCTTAGGGCAGAGCCTGTTTTATCACCATCCTGTGGCTCTAAATGCTCCAAGTGACTAAGCCAGAGAAAACAAAACACTGAAGCAGGGAGTGTTTGATTAGCACCAGAAGCACTTCTTCCACCACTACTTAGATAAAACAATAATGGGATGGTCTCCACCATGTACAAATATATTAAAGAGAATATTGTGAAGTTTCTTTCTTTCTTTCTTTTTTAATGTGCCTATCTGGGAGCCAGGACTTAGGTATATTTCAACTAGAATCTAGGCAGTTTCTCAAGACCTTTCAGAGCTCCCTGTGATTCATTCTCTGACATCTTCCTCACTCCTTCCGGGTAACCTCCTCTTTATTCCTTGCTCTTCCTTTTCCTCCCTTTTCAGTATTGGCTTTGCCTCTGGCTTTACCTTTTTTCTTTCTTTTTCTTTCACATTGAGAAACATTCTTTCCAAGTGTCCCTACACTATGGCAGCTAATTCGGGGAATGTGGAAACTAGGCTCTTTGTGCCTGGACACAGCTTCAGCCTCAGCTCATTTATGGAGCTTGTGAAGTGACTTTCAAACAGCCTGCAAAGTACAGGACTGGAGGGCAACCTTGGGTTTGGCTTTGGTGGAAGCAGTCCAGAGGGGACTGATAGTGTGGAGACATGGACCACAACCAGCCAATAAGGGTGATATCATGGCAGTTCCTCAAAAAGGGAGATACCTACCAATTCAGACAACCACCAGAGGCAAAATGAGCTTTCTCTATTCTTTGCAGACATCCTGAATTCAATGTTTTCTTATTCTCCTTTGATGCCCTGGACTGCTTTTCTGTCACTGTCCATCTTTTTTTTTTTTTTTAAGAGTTATTTATTTATGCATACAGAACTGGGGTACAGGCCAAAGGTGCAGTAGTGGTAATAGTATTCAACAGAGACAGAGGGGAGAGCAGAACAGGCAGACTGATGAAATGCACTGCTGAGGGGAGCAGTGAGTGGGTCAGGAGAGGTCTGCTGCGCCATGTGGGTCACCTCCCAGGTGGGGGATCTAATTCACAAACTTGTGCTTAATTGGCTGCAGATAGCTTCACAGTGCTGTGATTTAATCCGTTGTGCCACCCGGGAGGGCCTCTGTCACAATCCACCTTTAGAATTCAATATGGAGAATGTAAATCAGTGTAGTCCCTGTGGGAAAAGAGTATGGTGATTCCTCAAAAAATTAAAATTATAAATACTATGTTATCCAGCACTCCACTTCAGGATATATATCTGAAGGAAACAAAAATCGTAATTTGGAAGAGAGAGCTGCGTTTTATGTTCATACAGCATCTCTTGGAAACGACCTGTGTCCACCTGATGAGCAGATAAAGATGTGATATTCATACCCTGGAATATTATTCAGCCACAAAAAAGAAGGAAATCCATCAGTTGTGACAATGTGATGAACACTGAGGGCATTATGCTAACTGAAATAAGGCAAACAGAGCAAGACAAATAGTGTATGATATCATTTATATGTGAGAACTACAATAAAGCAGTAACCATGAAATCAATAGATTTTTGGTTGCCAGGACTGGGAAAATGGGGCAAATGTGGAGATAATTGGTCAAAGGGTGTGAACTTTCAGTTTTAAGGTCAATACATTCTACAGATTGGCCATCCAGCATGACGATTCTAGTGAACCAATACTATCTTATATAGTTGACGCTGCTAGCACAATATATCTTGAAAGTTCTCACTACAAACAAATGCAGTGTAACTGAGTTGACAGATGCGTTAACAATCATTTGTGATGTGCATTACACGTTATATATGCACATCAAGACATCATTTTGTGCGCCTTAAACTTACACCATGTGATAAAGCAATGATATCCTAATAAGGTTGGGGGGAAATAATTCAATGCCTACTCATTTCTCCTCTCCTTCTGGCCCTCATCCAAACTCCCAGTCCGTTCCTTTCTCCACAGTATCTGTTTTTTGTATGAAATTGTTTGAGAGCTGTGTTTCTGAATCTTTTATATTTGTGTTTCCTACACTCTCTGGGATTTAGACACGGAGTTATTCAGTAGATACATTTGTTAAATCTGAGTTTACTGGAATGAGATTGCTGTCCTGTGTCATGATCCAGTTCTTTCATCCTTTCTGGGATGTGATAGAAAGACAAGGGGCACAGAGACAGAACCTGGAGACAGGGCTCTCCCCACATTCACGAGCTGAGGTTCTTTGGAAAAGTCATTCCACCTTTCCAAACCTGGTTTCTGACTGCAACACAAGAATTGTTAATAGTTTTCTGTTTAATGGTTCATAATATCATTAGAATTAAATGAGAGAAGGTGGATGAAAGAGGTTTATGAATTAGAAAATTCTATGTATTTACAATACTTCTTGTGGAAAAATCTGCTTGAATTAATAACTGACAATAGCTTAAAATATTACTTTTTTCAGATAACTTGCAGGGTTGCATTATAAGAGAGGACATCTTTTTTCTTTTTAAATCTAATTTTGTTCAGTGAGGAATTATTCAATGTCTATTATGTCTAGCAATTTCATATACATTGTGGAGATTTTGAAAGAAATGATTGCTTTCTGAGAAAATATGACATAATTAGACACTATACCTGACTCTGGTGAGCTGCCTACCTGGCTATAAGACTTCACAGACCTATAAAATTTAAAAAGAAAATAAATTGGGAGACCCACATAGAGTTGTCAATTTTTAGCTTCCTATCTATTTAATAACTTTAAAATTATATTTGAATTTGTGTATAATAGCATCAAAATTGTAACACCAAGAGAAGTCTATAAAAAAGATAAAAAACCAGACTCACTGCAGTTTTATGAAAAACATAAGACATTGCCCACTCTTTCTCACTTCCCTTTGTGGCACTTGGTGCATCTCTATGGTCAGGAACCGGGAACCACTGCAGAACAGATGGAACACCTGACTGGGAGTGGCCCTCTTACTCCCATACTAATTATTTTTCACTAAATCCATGTGAGTGTGTGCATAAGGCCCTGGTCTCTGTAAGCTCTTTTCCTCTTTATAAACCCAAGGGATTGGACAAGAATCTGTGCTGTGCTGTGCTAGTGACTATGATCACCAACCACATGGGGCCATTTACGTTTAAGCTAATTCAAAGTAAATAAAATTAAAAATGCAGATTTTCAGTGGCACCAGTCACAATTCAAATGCCTACTGGGCACATGTTACTGGTGATTGTACTGGGTGGTGCAGGTTTAGAGCATATCCAGATCCAACATCGTAGAAAGTTCTATTAGACAGTGACGGACAAAAATGATCCCTCAAGTATTCTTAATTTTAAAATTCCAAGGTTTCTGTGATTGCATGTAGGAACTGCAGAACTTCTGAGACACTATGTAGCTCATGCATCTTAAATTGCATCTTCAATTGCATCTTAAATCCTAATGGTGATGGCAATTCACATTTAAGTCTGGAGAATGGCAAGGATACCAATTACTGCCTTCGTAGTGTTATCATTTTGTGAATGCTGTGTAGTTTGTGTATCTCATAGACAACCTTTTGTATCTGAGAGGTTCTGTTCTCTTTGAAAATTCAAGCTTTTAAATCTATAGTAGGTATTTATTTCTTACCCCCCCCCACTTTTTGATATGATGTCAATAATACTTTTGCACAATTTTATGGCACAAACTAATCTAAATACATGGGTTCTTTTTTTCACCTTTCAATCCACCCTAAAACTGGCAATGTGTTTTTTGAACTACGATTTTTATGGAACCTGTGGAGACACTGTTCTGGAGTCCCTCTGTTGAGTCAGGCCTAGCTGCTAACAAGTGTTGTGAGAGGTGCCACTTGCGTATGTGGATGGCATAGAGTCAGACGGTAATGGTGTAGAGAAGGCCATAGCATAGAGACGGCCATGGCGTAGAGACAGCCATGGCATAGAGACTGCGATGGCACGAAACGAGCGGTGCCATACACTCTAAGCCCTCAGCATTGCTGATGCCAGTTGAACTCTGTGCAAAGTTGAAATTAAGGGAAGGACCCTGCCTTGTTTCCTAACTTGGAAAGAAGAAAATAATAATAAAATATTAAAGTGCTGCCCACACTTCCAAGTTATGCATCAAGCAACCACCAATAAAGAATATGCATGAGAGAAAGGATGCAGTGGTCTCTATAATACTCAGCAAGCCCAGCATCCATATAATGACCATGTTCACTCACTTTGTAGCCTTTCTTCGTTTTTAAAATTAATTTTTGCATAAGAGAACTGGGGTGTAGACCAGAGGTGCTAGGGGATGTGAAGATTCCCCAAGGACAAAGTAGGGAGTAGAACAGGGAATCTACTGAAATACACTGCTGAGGGGAGCAGTGGTGAGAGAGGAGCAGTCTGCTGTGCCATGTGGGTAAACCCCCCCCCCCGGCCCGGGATCCAATTCAGATCATAGCAGCGATAGGGTTGAGACTTGACCCCTAGGCAACCAGGGAAGCCATCAGTATCCTTTCTTAAACTTAGTTTTTCTCCAAGCAAGCTAATGGAATAGATCCAGACACCATTTTTGTTTGCCTCTTGAAGTAAATACGAAGCAACAAATAGAGTATCTGAATATACCTGAGGTATATAGGCAGCAATACTGGCCGAGGAAACTGGCAAGAATATTCAGCAAAGTCCAGTGACATAATCCATCCCAGCTTCACAAACTCTGACCTTCTGCCACTGCAGACTCTGCTTCTTGTCAGCGAGGTGCCTATATTACTACAGTGCCACGTGCTATGCTGAGTTGGCCTCCCGAGTTGGTTTGTGTCAACGTTTTTATTGCAAATTCCCATTTTCTGATCATTAAAAAGCTTTCACCACAGAAGTAACTTCGCAAGAGTTCAAATTTTGAAAGGATTCAATTAATGACTTAAAAATAACACTTGGGCCACACCCATAATTTAAAACGTTCTAGCTGACTTTGTGGCCTGTTTTTTTTCAAAATGTGTAAACTTAAAATATGAAAGGTCTCAGGACTGGGAGTAGATCCAAAGATTGGTGTTTAGTATTTGGTGAACTGAGATGAAGTCCCTTAATGGTGAGGTTTACTTGCAGATGTGAAATAGTAGGAGCAATGTAGTGGGATGTTGTCTAGCTTCAGGTGGCAAGGGCTATCTCCACAACTTCCTCACAGGGTTATGAGGGACGAGGGGACTTAAGACACATAATTTGGGGGCCTAGTGCAACTATAGGGATGATTTGTTTGAAAATGATTCAAGGTGGTGACAGCATAGCCTTAAACTAAGTGTGGGACTTCTTACTAGGTGGCTCCATGTCCCACAGCTGGCAGATCATGAAGCTGGTCCTAGTTAGTTTCCTTCCTCTTCCCCTCTTTTTCCCTTCTGTCCCCCTTTCTTTCTTTCTCAAGGTAGAAGAGATTTTGCTGTTTGTAAAGGACTATTAATGAATATTTTTGGCTCAAGTGTAACATACATGGGCGCTGTTATCTTAACAGGTTCTACCAGCATTTTTTAAAAAAATAATATAATAGCTTATTTTTACATCATTTTATGCCTTTTTCTATCTCAGCCGTATTCCCCATGGGCTTCCCATCACCAAATCACCCATGTGCCATCACCATAGTCCAGTGCATTTCCCTCCCCCAATTCCCTTCCCTACCGCCATAAAATGTCTCTGGTATATAGCTGTTCATTATTATTGTTATTTTCTCACCTGGTCCATTATCTATCTACATTTTTATACAAAATATTTATATCCCCACCTTTCTTTCAAAGGTTCATACAAAAATAAGTCAAAACAAAAGAAATTTTTTTTTAAAGATTTATTTATGCATACAGAATTGGAGTACAGGTCACAGGTGGTGCAGGGGCAGTGAGAGGATTCACCAGAGACAGAGTGGGGAGAAAAACAGGCAGATCGACGAAGTATACTGCTGAGGGGAACAGCAGACAAGACAGGAGACATCTGCCACATAATGTGGGTCACCTCCAGGGCTGGGATTGAACTCACACAGAAGCAGCTGCAGCCAGCTTGCAGTGTTGCACCCTAACCCGTTTCAACACCAGGAAGGGCCCAGAAGCTGGTTTTCTAAAGCTTGTAAAATGTTTGCATATCTATTTCAAATGTCATCTTCAAAATAATCTGTTGAAATTAATTGTTCAACCCAAACAAACCCACTTCTCAGATTGAGGAACTGAGGTTTCACTGTAAGATTAAGTGATTTGCATCAAGCATAACAGGTCTTCACTGGTAGAACCAGAATCACAAATTCACTCCCTTGACATTTCGTTCTAGGGATTTAGTGAAAGAGTACGATATATCATGAGTCTTAAACATTGTTTTCATAAAGGAAAAATTATGATATGATTTTTTTCATAATACTGGTATTTGACCAAACTAACTCCTTACAAACACTTTTAAAAACTGTATTTTTATGACACTTTTTCTGCTTCAGGAGAGCAGACCTACAGGGTGGATGAATCCATTCATAGGAGGTTGTGCCATAATTGAAACTGTTTACACCTCAGCAAACAGAAGACATGGAAAGAGCTAGCATGGGCTACTGCTGAATAGTTTGAAACACTTTAAGGAAGACTATACAATAGCCCCTTGAGGTTTAAGACACATATTTGTTGGTCCTGCATCTCTCAGTACATTCCATGAGCCATTAAAAATATGTTACTTCAGAAGAAAAAGAGAAGCTCATTTTGGTCAATTAAATTTGGAGAAACAATGACTTAGACAAAGCTTCTTAACTACAGGACATTTCAAGCCTTGAATGGACAACTGTGATTTGTGACTCTTCAAGGTATAAAGCAGCTTTTTCAAACTAACTTGACTACAAAACATCTTACCTGTTGAAGAAATTATTATTTTTTTTGTCCAAAAATTCCATGGACTAGTTTTCCATAGAACACAATTGATGAGTGAGGACTTGGATTAAAGAGTCGATATCACTGATGCTGGTCTCATAATGGTTGATTGTGGCTGTCAAAAAAGAGAGGTCTGCCTGGAGCCTCAGTCTGTGTCCTTATTTGGGAAAGGGGTTCAAATATAGGTGTAACTAAGGAAAGAACCTCAAGAGTTCGAGGTAATTTTGGACTTATGGTGTGCCCTAAATCCAATGATTAGCATTTTTATAAGAGAAAGGAAAAAGAGATTTGAGACACAGATAAATAGAGAAAGCCATGTGAAAATGGGAATAGAGATCAGAATGATGTTACTACAAGCCGACAGATGTCAGGAGCCAATGGAAGCATGGAAGGATTCAGAACTGGTTCTGATGAAAGCCTAGGAAACCAATGGAACAGAACTGGAAGGGCCTGCTGTTCAGGTATGTAGAAATGTGTGTGACTTGCTGAACTTAGAAATGGTAGCTTGTGGTCAGGGAAGCGGCTGGACCAGAGTTCAGCTATCCCCACTAGGACTGTCCTGAGAGAATGGGAAGTTGCTCTCAAAGGTTTAGCTTAAGACCTCTACAAGTGGAAATGCATGAACCCTATAGAATAGGTCAGAGTCGACAACAACCCAACAGCTGTAGCAAGGGAAATGACACGACCATTTGACAGGACAAAGAGTCACTGGTGAGACTCCAACAATGTCCCTGCTGTCCCAGGGATTCTCCCACGGGTCTCTAGGTTGCCTGGGGGTGAGGACCCTGAAGGCTCTCAGCTGTCTTGCCCTGCCACCTGGCTCTCAAGTAAGACTGGGAAAATTACCAAGCTTGCTTTGTATTCTGACCCCTCTAAGCCTGGTTTTGGTTTGTTCCCTTTGCTTTTAGTTGAAGAGGGCATTTCTTTTCTTTGTCTCTCCACAGCCTTCCCCCCACATTGTTGCCTTAGTCATTTATTTCTGACCTATAATTGCATCAGACGGGCTTTCTTTGGCTCTGAGCAAGGAGGAGTTGTGTTAAATAAACTAAACTAGTCTCTAATTACTTGCATGCTTATTGTGTATTAACAGAAGTGGCTAAAAATGTCAAAGAAGCTTTCGTTCAATAGCTTTCACTCTGGAGGGTTAGAGATGATGGCGGCCCGGGAGGGCACTTGAGTTACCCTGAGTTTTGTGACTGCTCTTAACACAAAATGATGTAAGTGGAAGGCTATAGCTCATGCCCTCATGTCCCTCCCAATCTGGAGTCTCAAAGTTGTGAATCTAACTGGACCCACCCTTCCCAATAGGTGACTGAAGTTCTATGGGCCAGGACTTTAGAAAAATTGTCATCCAGTTGCTTTCACCCATGGCTTGACACTTGTCTTCTAGAGTTCCTGCATACCAGTAGGGGGCATCGTGGAGGGACAAAAGAGGGAATAGGGTGGAGGAGTGGTTTTGGACTGAAGCTCTCCTATGCCATCCTCTGTTTCTACTGACAAGAAAGAAAATCAAAAGGAGAGCTGGGGCTGAAACAACTTCCTGGTGCCACAGCAAAGAGCTAGCTGGCTGCTATGGGGCAAGTGATTAAGAGGTGGTGAAAGGGGGACTAGTAGAAAATTTCCCCCTGTGACTGATTTCATAAATTTTGAAAAGCTTGGTGATCACCCCTATTAAAAAGGCAAAAATATGGACCACAAAAAGGTTATTCCAAGTTCATCTAAGACAGCGGGGCAGCACTGGAAAATAAGCTCATGATTTCTGATTCCTGTCCCTTAGCACCACACCGGGATGAACCAAGTTACCCCTCGCTTGTCACCCCACTCATAAATTTAAGTAGATGAACCCACTTCCAGAGCTTCTTTGCCTTTGCCTCCTTCCTGAACTACACTTTTGTCTACCCCAAAGCAGATTGCAGAGCAAAATATGTCAGGAAGTGAAAGCTTTCAGAGACCTGCTGTAAGAAAAGGAGGAGGCCAAAATGCAATAGGTAGAAAAAGACCAGAGAAACATCTGGAAAGAATACCAGAGTGCATAATTATGATAACAACTCCCAGAAAGGTCTCTGCTTAAGATTTCTAGGGATTCTCTTTTCCTTATCTCTTGTACGCCCCCAAAGCAAAGCAGGCCTCTTTGCCCTGGCGTCTCCCCACAACCACGCATAACTCTCTACCCTCTGCATCATTAAAAATGACGACTGCTTTATAAATCTTTCTAGCATGACTTTCATATTTATTTGCTTCTAACGTGCAGGTACCATAGACTTTCCTTGGATGATTTAAGATCGAATAACTAGCTGACAGACCTCTCTGAAAACAGACACCCTTTAAGATGCAGTTTCTTTCTCTCAGACGCGAGCAGGCTTTCCTGCTCTGCTTATAAGCAAGACAACCCGTCTTTCGGAGGTTCAAAACACTCCTTCACTCTCCTCAGTGAGTGCTTGTTAAAACCCTGCTGCAGTGAAACTGCCCGTATTTAGATCAAACATCCAAGTGAAAATCTGAAGGAATGGAAGCTAATTCAAGAATGTAAGATCCATTAAACTATGCAAGTATGCATGAACTGGAAAAAGTGGATCCCATACATGACGCTATAGCCCTTAGCTGTTAGCAGGTGCGAGTCAGTCAGTTGTACAATTCATTTGTCTACCTAATTGCACTGAAGATAGGCTTTTACTTTGCCTATAACATCTCTAATGAGTAGGTTTTCAGTTCGATCTAACTAATTAATTCTTGTTAACTTCCTTTGCATTGCTGTTCTTTTAATTTAACCAGAGACAGCCCAGAGTTGCTACTAGTGTTTAGTCTCAACTAGATTACCCCTATTCATTAAGGGCTGTAATTGTTGGTCATACCCTTCCAAGCGGTCATTACAACCTCTGGCTTGCATATTGAATAACACCAATTTCCTGACTCCAACAGACTCTTGTGTGAGGGTGGAGAAAATGCTAATAAAGAAAGAATAAATGATTCTCGACGCCATTCAGGGCTGTGTAGATTTCTTTTGCAGCAGAAATTGTACCGAGGTGGTAAAACGGGCTCCTTGCAGGCCCCCTACCTCCACCCTGAACGAAAACAATAAGAACCAAGCGAAGCATTCCCTGCTACTGTGATTACAGCATCCGTAAAAGTGATTATATGGCTGCTGTAATCAACTTCAATGAAAGCTGCCTGTTAGAGCTTCAATAATTACTCATTTCTGTTAACAGCTTGCTTTCAGTTTAGCACTTTGAGACCAAGGGGGGGAAAAAACTAGGGGCATTTTAATAAAGGATCCCACTCACGTGATATTTTTTGGGGGTAAGTGCTTGTGTGTGGGCAAAAAAAAAAAAAATGCAGATGTAAGTTTTTTGTCCCTTTCTCAATAGCAGTCCCTTTCATTTTAAGCTTAGATTCTATTTAACCAGCAAAAGCACAAGTTCATACAGGGTTCAATCATGTACTGAATGTTTACTGAAGGAGGAACAATAGTTTAAATAAAGTGGTGGTTTTAAATATTTTACCCATTTCTTTAAACAAATTGCCAGTCCTTAAAGTCTGTGCTAAACACATTTCAAAAGCAAAATCCCACAAGGATCTTTCAATAAAATCTCTACATTGAGCTTCATTTACTGTCCTTCATTCCCTCCTGCACCCTCACTTTGGACGCATTTATTATTTATTTTTTTTGGAATAGGTCAAGGTTGAGGGAAAGTTGTTTCAAATGTTTGTTCTAAGTGCCTTCTTTGGAGAAAAATAAAGCAAAAGAAGAGATTATTTTAACCCCTTGACCACAGGCTCTTAGGTGGTAATGTTCTGCAAGGTGTGATTAGGTGGACAGAGAAATAAATCAGCCTCACTAGGTCTTAACCTATGTGCTTCTCATAGGTCTCATTTTTAGCATTGCGGAAAAATAAACAAGTTGCATAAACATAGTATTTAAGAAACCAAGACAATATGGAAATGTTTTCACCAGAGACAGAAAGCAAGACTACTAAATCCAAAAGTTCTCTGAGCTTAGTCACTATCCAATAAATCTACACTCTTCTCCCATTCACCCCAATCATCAGTACAATCTGAGAATTCCAAAGCTTTTAAGGAAGTCATATCCTGTTATATATCCACACCTTCAAAGTTCAGATGCTTTGAGAAATCCTCACAATTTGGATGCAGTTTCACACCAAAATTAAATTTTAATTATTTATTTCTACATAACAAAAATATGGTAAATTCAAATTCAGCTGTTTTGAAAAACCTGCAAAGGAAAAAGCCACTAAACTTTATTCTTAAATTTCCTTCAATGACTAAATGATTGAAGACAATCTACCAGTTTTTTTAAATTATGGTATGAAAATATAAAGGTACTTTAAGAGACACCTTTATCATCAATAATAATCTTATGAATTTGATTTTCCTTATTTTCTTTGACAACTCAAGTTTTACCTATTTCATGAGATCACTGCTTTGTCATTTGCAACATATAGCAAGAGAATAGCTTGTCTAGGAAGTCAACTGTCTTCAACAATACTCTTGACTGTATTCAGCAGATGAACAACAGATTCCACATTTCTGGGACTTACTAATTTCATAGAGTTAAATTCAACTCTCTTCACAGCTGTTCCACTGGTTCAAATGGACCATCTAACGTGTCTATCTGGATGACATCTCACTCTCTCTCCCCTTACAACACCCTCAAATCTGGCTTTATTTTAGAGTGACATATCCTCCGTTGGGCTGTGTATAAGTGTTCATAGTTCAGTAGCCCTTTCCATTGGAGGTTCACTATGTTCAGAAGATGGGGGTTTGCAGTGGACAGTGTGAGTATACTGGGCCCCTGGGACTCAGTGGAGAATAGAATAGCCAGGGAGATGTTCCCCATTAGTAGCTTAAGGTGGTTGTTTGAGTAGCACTCTTATGAGATTCCAAAACCAAGTTTATTGTGTAATCCATTCTTTCCTTATTGCAAATTCATGGCTTTCTTAATGTAAGTTAAATCATTCTATCATATCTTCCATTCAATTGTTTGTGTGTACTTTTATGAAGATGAGAAAATGAAACCACATTATCTGAGATCCAATTAAATTGGCACAGTCTTTGAAAAGATAAATATGTTGAGAAATAAGAATATAACTAATATTACTGGAACTTTGAACCTTTCTACTTATGGTCTTCTGGTAGTGCAGGGGTTAAAGTCTCAGCACTACCAAGCTATCACTAGCCACTATGGTAGGAGTTTGATCCCTGGTCAAGGAGCAAACCCACATGGCACACAGACCCCTCCGTCTTGCCTGCTGCTCCCCTCAGCAGTGTATTTCAGTAGATCCACCTATTCTACTCACCACTCTGTCTCTGGTGAAGTCTCTCAATCCTTGCTCCTCTGGCCTATACCCTAGTTCTTGTAGGCATAAATAATAAAAATAAATCTTATAAAAGACTATTAATATATGTAAATTTGCAACTTAAGCATGAAATAGTTTATATTTTTGATTAGCACCTCTGTAAAATATTTGTGAAATATAATGTAATCAGATCATAGAAAGAATCTAGGAGGTTAGTTTTAGCTTTTGTTTAAGACACTTACATTCTACCCAAACCCCAGATTCAGCAACTATACAAGTCAGATTATACTGTACAGGCTAAGAAACTTAGCATGTTATATTCTGCAAAATGTCATAGTCTCTGAATGAGAAGAGCCATGAATCTATGAAGTCAAATCTAGCAGGGATTTTTGAGGGTAGTTCTTCCTGTAAGGTTATTGTACCCTAGTTAGGTCCTGTGTTCCACTAATTTAGTGTTTCTTCCAGTGTGTAAATTCCAGTGCATCTGTCTTCTTTTGTTTATGTGAAATTGTACCACCCAGGTGTCTCTAATAAACAGCCAATATATAATGGGATTCAGGTCTTTCAAGCCACGTCATCAAGGAAGACAAGTAAATTGGAGAAGTTCTGACATATTGTATTCTTAAGACATAAAGATTGGTTTTAAGCCTTTTAGCAGGAGGAGATGATTAACAAAGACAGACCTGGTAGGTGCCAAGAGAAAGTGGTATGTTAGTTGTGTGGATTCTAGCTATCTTATCAAATTACAGCACTAGATAAGACCCTGCTTCCCAATCGCCCAGTCAACCAACTATCAGGATTCCCCTGTTGTTGGGAGCTTTGGGTGGGGGAAAGCTCTACAAAGATTTCAAGCCTGAATCTATTTATAATTAGCCATTACACTTCCAAACTCAAGGCACTGGAGTTAACATTCAGTGTAATCCTGCTTAGAGGCAAAATAATATCTTTTTGATTTCTTCTTGATGCTTATTGTTACCCTGAGAATTGGTGAACTACAGGATGCTCCCAATTTGGAATACCTATCACTGTGCTTTGTGCTTCTAAAATGTTTTCAATATATATTTGCTTCATTTTGGTGTTACTGAATTTATTTTCTCTATTAATCAAAGTACCTAATTTTGAAAGAACTGTTTTTTTCCCCTGCTGGAATCTCAAACTTGTAGAGAAGGAAGTAGAATTTAAAATAATTCCCTTTGGTTTTAGCTGGGCTGTATGGTCTTGCAACTCACCATTTTATAGAGGGTATCAGTGTCTACCATAAAATTTAACCTTGTTTTAATATCACTTATCTATTTTTTATCATGCCATTCTTGAATATCCATAACTGCCTGTTTTATTAGTGTTCTTGGCTTTTTTTTTTAACCTAAAATCCCTAAAAAGATCTTTGTAGCTCTCCTGCATCTCATACACACACACACACAAAGTATTTGATTATATACCATATTTGTTATAGGAGTCACCCTACCCTACACTTCAAGGTGTTGTTGTTATTATTGCTGTTTAATATTGAGAACCTAGTAAAATTCTAAATATGTACATATTGTGTCAAAAATTTCCCCTTTAAAAAGTATTTGGGAAAAAAATATGGTTAAGTAGACAAGAAAATGTGTATGTTATTGCAATATTATTTTAATTACAAAATAATGGAGGCAACCCAAAAAAGCTTAACAAATTATGACATAACCCTAGAGTACTATATAGCCACAAAAATGAATGAGAATGATGCAAAAGAATGCCTGCAGTATATTGCTGAAAAAAAGTGGCTGAAAAATTAATCACCATTCATATTAAAACAACAACAACTGTAAACAATAAATACTGGTGAGGATGTAGAGTAAAATGAAAGCTCTTACATTGCTGGTAGAAATGTAAAACTGGTCCAGTCACTATGGAAGACTGTGTGGAGTTTCCTCAAAACACTAAAAAGGGATCTACCATATTATCCATTGCTAGGAATCTATCCAAAGAACACAGCAGCTCTAATTCAAAAGGAAACCTGCACACCTCACCTATGTTTATTGCAGCACTACTTGCAATTGATAAGAAATCAACCTAAATATCCCAAAGTAGAAAAATGGATCAAAATGTTGTGTGTGGTACATAAACACAAAGCCTGGGCCACTGTTTCATCCTGGTAGCATGGATGGAATAACATGCACAGAATCACAGAATTGCCCAGATGAAAACTAGAGTGGCTAAGGAAAGACTCAGAGCTGGGTAGACAAACTAGGAGTGTTCACTGTGATTTTCCAGAGCACACCTGCTTGCTTTTTGGTCAACTGCTCCATTCTTCTGAGTCCACTGGCTGCCTCCTCTTTACCATATTTATATTCTTTCATAACTTTGATCTATACTTGGCAAGTGTGACCTCTGTCTGCTTATATTGCCATAATTTTTCGGTTTTATCATTCACGGTGTTGGGAATTTATTTTTCTCTTTCTTGTCATGCCTCAAAGTTGATATTGTGATTGTCCGAACTCATCTTTTTGAACGGGTCAAGTGTTGGACAGCTTACAGACTGGCTACAGGTGTTTATACTTCTCTAGGTCAGTGACCTATGTGAGAGCTGGATTTTCCTTAGTCATCTTCAAGATCCAAACTTAGCAGTCTGAGAGAAAGGGTGTTCAGACAGGGTGTTCATTGTAGATGACAGTATGGGGTAAGGCACACTGACTCAAAGGTGGAACAATAAAATACTATATCTTTATTATGGGACTTTTGCTATATGCCAAATTTTATATGCAAAAGTCTAACTTTATGCTCTTTTTAAATTTCTTCCATAGCCTTTATCATATTTGTTTCATATGCAAGCTTAATTGGGACAAATCTTTGTATTTTGAAAGTTGGTGGTTTTTGGAAATAGAAGTTATTTAGTCATTTCTGATGAACGATAATGAAGGTAGGTATTATAAATTTGTCAAAAATGAGGTGTGACTATAAAAAAGAGAGACAAATTATCTTTTGTGCTTCATAAACTGACCCTGAAGGCAATTCCAAGAGGAGTTTTAAAAGTGTTTTGAGCAATGACAGGACATTAAATAAATATATTATCCTCCTGAGGTGCTTCTTCATATGAAGGACAAAATTTGGGTATTTGTTCAGGCTGATGAGCATGTGTGTGTGTGTGTGTGTGTGTGTTTTCATCCTGATTAATCCTCATAGAATCGAGGACTTAAATCTCATTTCATAGAACTGACTTAAATCTAAGTTCAGAAGAGCTAACATTCAGTAGGTAGGTCACGGAACAATGATGGTGGATGTTCATAACTGACCCATTTTTATTGTGTTCTATATGTGTTGGTAAATACCAATAAATAATTGATAAAAATTTGAATAACTCCTCTCACTGGGGCTTCTGTCATCAACCCTTACAGTACAGAAGAACTGATGGGCTATTAGTAGGACACAAAAACCATAGGAAAGCTCAAAGTCATGAGTAATACATGACCAAAAGGTGTGCAGAGGTAAATAGAGATCACTATTGTGTCTGTTCTCTAACACACAGTATTGTTATAGTCCTGATGCTTGCAGAAGACCTTGAAATTCTTAAGAATTCCATTAAGAATTAAAGATATTTGAAAACAACAATTTATCTAGCATAGCTTTGACTAGAGTGCAATCAATCAGTGTGACATTGGCTGTGTTTTTGCTGGGTGTGTGGAAAATGCAATATTACACCCTCGGATCCTCCTATCAGGGAGTGAAGATGCTTCTTGGTGAGCTTTATAGGGGAGTATTGTTTATTTGCCATTTTTATCTAGGGCACCACCATTTTTCATTTTTTAAAAAAATATATTGTCATTTAGAAGTGTGTTTTTTATAATTTATTTATAAAAAACATTTAGAAGTGTTTTTTTTTATAATTTATTTATTTGTGTATGTTTTACATCAGGTATAGTCCTCATTGAATTCCCACCATCATTTCTCCTGTGCACTATCACCTCAGTCCCTTGTGCTATTCCTGCCCATGTTTTATATCTTCTCCTTCCCCTCTTCCTTACAGAATTTCTCTGATTTATAGCTGTCTGCTTATTTTGTTCAGTTTTGTTGTATTGATTTTTTTTAATAGTTGTTATTTTTTCCCTGATCCCTTATTTGGTTTCTCCTATAAGTGAAACCATCCAGATTTTTCTTTTTCCTTCTGACTTATTTCACTGAGCATAATCCCTTTCAAATTCCATCCATGTTGCCACAAATGGCATTAGCTTATCTTTTTCATTGCCGAATAGTATTCCATTGGATACCACCATTTCTCTTTCACATATATTGATATCCATTTCCTCATGCATTCCTTTTCATTACTCATGTAGTAATGTCAGACAGAAAAGGCTGCTCAAATTTAAAGGTATATTACCTACAAGACCCATGGAAATGGTGAAGAATTACCATAAAATAATAAGAACATT
The DNA here is from genome assembly GCF_000260355.1 of Condylura cristata. Lineage (NCBI taxonomy): Eukaryota > Metazoa > Chordata > Mammalia > Eulipotyphla > Talpidae > Condylura > Condylura cristata. Next base: position 53,998,045 of record NW_004567109.1, read on the forward strand.
TAAAAAAAGAAATCAATTTAGACATGAATTTGAAGTTCTCCTGAAGTTACTGTGTAACTTTGAGGAAAACCTTTGGCACATTTCCTTTTTTTAAACCATCATCATAGTTACATTTATTGGCGTTAAACATTTTTTTTTTAAAGATTTATTTATTTTTGCATACAGAACTGGGGTACAGGCCAGAGGCTCAGGGGCGGTGAGAGGCTTCACCATAGGCAGAGCGGGGAACAGAACAGGCAGATCGACGAAGTACACTGCTGAGGGGAGCAGCGGGCGGGTCAGGAGAGGTCTGCCACGCCATGTGGTCACCTCCGGGGCAGGCGGGAATCGAACTCATGTGGAAGCGGCTTTAGATTCTCAGTGCTGTGCTTTAACCCGCTGCGCCACCAGGGAGGGCCCCGTTAAACATTTTTTTATTGACATAACTTTTTAACTGTTTTTCAATGTTTGTTCCCTCATCTGTGCAAAGTATAATATTGTCAGATGAGATAATGCATGCAAAATACTCTAAGCATATCTCTTGTGTTCCAGGTAAAACATAACTAGTCCAAAAGTTCATTCCTTCCACCTCAGTCTAGCTTTTACTGTCATTTGTATTATTCATCCATTCAATATTTTTGTAGGTCTTCTATGTTTCAGGAACTCTGTTATCGGCATCAAAGTCGTGATGGAGAGTATGTTTTTACAATCCATTCCTATTCCACTGACACCAATTTTTACCCTTCAATATATCCCTCTTAAGTTTAGTTTCAATTTGCTTTTATCTATCTGAAAATATGGTTAGCACTTTTACTCAGATATCCAAGTCTGTCATCTATTAGGAACTTAGTTTTTGTTGGAGACTATATACTAGTAAGAGGGGGAGAGATGTGGCACAGAACAAAAGTCTAATAGTGGGCATCTCAAGTTGTTCATTGCCTAGAAGCCTCATTCTATACTTATCCTGAAGTCCTCATCTGTGACCTCTGACCTAATGAAAGAAGAAATTACTTAACTAAGAATATATGTAAGGAAGCTCAGGGGTACAATTTTAATATAAAATAGGTAGTTTATGTCTATTTAAGTGGCTTTAATGGTGTAGTTCAACTACAGGCAAGGCAACCTTGACAAACTAGGTCTAGGCAGAGGGATTGTGTCTGAAGTTTTTCTTTTCTTTTTTATTTCTTAATTTAAAAAGTAATTGTGCTGATGAAGTATCTTTTTCTTTCATCTTTTTAAATTTTTTGACAGTCTAGGATCTCTCTGCTCATGCACGGTGACTGTGGGTTTCTCATCACCAAAGCACCATAGTTCATCATATAGTCCATTGTGCTCTTTCTTTTATCATCTAAATTGCTTCTACATTGGTTACCTGTAGAAATGTAGCCACCATCTTCAGCTCAAAGCCATACTGGTTTGTGGTCAAACTTTAGAAGCTGAAGTTTAGTCATTTTGTGGATCCCATTGTTGGTCATGAGTCCATCATTTCTCTTTTTTTTTTTTTTTAAGATTTATTTATTTATGTAATCAGAACTGGGGTACGAGCCAGAGGTGCAGAGATGGTGAGAGGCTTCACCAGAGACAGAGTGGGGAGTAGAACGGGCCGACTGATGAAGTACACTGCTGAGGGGAGCAGCGGGCGGGTCAGGAGAGGTCTGCTGCGCCATGTGGGTCACCTCCAGTGCCCGGGATCAAACTCATGCTGAAGTAGCTTTAGCTTCTTAGTGCTGTATTTTAACCTGCTGCACCACCATGGAGGGCCTTCCATCATTTCTCTTTTATATAACGTGTGTCATTGCTTAAATTATACTTATTTTCATTACTCCTCTACTTACAAACTATGAACTTCTGAGACTGAGCATTACTTTTTTTTGTTTCCATAGAGTCTAGATTTTCAACAATTACTGTTGAATAAAGAATCAATAAAAGACAGGACCTTTCCTGATGGCACAATTGGGTTAAAATGCAGCATTAAGAAGCTAGCTGCAGCTGCTTCAGCACTAGCCGAACGCTGACCCATGGAGGTGAACCCCATGGTGCAGCAGACCTCTCCTATTTTGTCCGCTGCTCCCCTCAGCAGTGTGTTCCAGGAGATCTGCTTCTTCTGGTCCCCACTCTGTCTCTGGTGAATCCTCTCACTGCTCCTGCACCACCACTGGCCTGTACCCCATTCTGCATGCATAAATAAATAAATCTTTAAAAAAAAAAACCACACAGGGCCCTCCCTGGTGGTGCAGCAGGTTAAAGCACAGCACTAAGAAGCTTGAGCCACTTCCGCATGAGTTCCATCCCCGCCTGCCCTGGAAGTGACCCACATGGTGCAGCAGACCTCTCCTGGCCCGCCTGCTGCTCCCCTCAGCAGTGTACTTCATCAGTTAGCCTGTTCTGCTCCCCGCATTGTGTGTGGTGAATCCTCTCACCATCCCTGCACCTCTGGCCTGTACTCAGTTCTGTATACATAAATAAATAAATCTTTAAAAAAAAAAAAAAACACACACACACAAAACTGTTCCTGGTTTAAGCCAAATTTATGACCACAATTATAGCTACACCAGGACTGTGAAAATCAATTAATTTTGTTGTCCATGATGTGGGTTCAGATCACCTCCATTGATGAGAAGTAACTCATTGACCTGGGTTGGTTCTAGTTTCTTGGCTAGTTCTTCTATTTCCAGATGAAACTTCCAGAAGTCCTTTTTTCATGCTGCCTCTTGTTCATAGGGCCCCAGGTCATTCCTCCCACATAGGGATACTATCTCATTAGTTTCACAGAAAGGTGAGATTTATAACTTCTCTAGGAGTTTTTCTGTACAGGATAACAGAGAAGGAAGCTGCAAGTGTTTGAATTAACACAACGTATTTGTTTTTCTTCCGGCTGTCATAAATTCTTAGGATGACACAGAATCAACATTTCAGAAGATTGTGCCTGGCTACTTCTCGAGGTTGTTACCTTTTTCCACCCTAGTGCCATACCTGGAGGACTAAGCTATAGGACAAGCCCTGACCCCTAGCCTGGAGTCAAGGTTAATTGACAGCAAAGTCACTCTCCTTTCAAATTATATCATAGGAATTCTACGAGTTTTGTTTTTCAGAAGTATTTGATTCTATTTTTTTAAAAAGATTTATTTATGCATACAGAATTAGGGTACAGACCAGAGGTGCAGGGGCAGTGACTAGACCCACCAGAGATATTGTGCGGAGCAGAACAGGCTGACTGACGAAATGCACTGCTGAGGGGAGCAGCAGGCAATCAGGAGAGGTCTGCTGTGCCATGTGGGTCACTTTCAGGGTGGGGATGGAACTTGCACCCCAGCTACTGTTAGCTTCACAGTGCTGTGCTTTAACCTGCTGTGCCACCAGGGAGGGCCAGCTTCTAGTCCATTTTATAGTCCAACATGGGCATCAATTTGTAAAAACAAATCAGCATATGTAAATAATACTCTAAAAAGCACTTAGGAAAATTCATATCACTCCTAGAAATATGATATGGGAAAGGTGAATAAACTTTTTTCTTTCATCTCTTTCTTCAGTTTCATTAACTGTTATGCTGTCAATGAGAACTCAGGCTACTGCTCATCCTCCTCGGGCCTAAAAGCAGAGTTTCGAGCACTGACTTCCTAGCTGGGTCACTAAACAAGTCACTTCAGTTCTCTGAACCTCAGTTGACTCTAGAAAGTGTGTCCAGGACCCCTTAGCTTAGTGTATGGTTAGTTAATCATATCCACTAGCTGGATTCAAAAACATTTGAGTAAGATAGAGAGATATGCAAAGGAAAGAGAAGGTTTAGTTCTTTTCCAATTAAGGGAAAGAAGAAAGAAGGAAGGAAAAGGGAAGGGAGAAGAAGGGAAAGGAAAAGGGAGGGAAACTGCTTATTTAAACCTCCCTGGGGTTATACATTATATTGGTTTCCCAAACTGCTCCTGGGGCTAACAGTCATGAGGGAACTGCACACCTCTTTCCTGATCTCATCGGATCATTTTCATTCATTTTTGGCAGGGATTCCTAAAGACCCATCTCCTGCTACTGGACTTCAAAAGAGTAATAATCTAAAGCAAAGCCAAACAGGTTTGGTCCTGCTCCTTAAATCCTTAAATTCTATGCATCAAAAAAAAATTATTGTCCCCAAAAATAAAATTATTGTCCCAAAGGAGACTATTTGCTCACTGTAGCAGAAAAATATTTGTTTCATTGTCATACACAGTGTAGATTGGATTTATCTGGAGAAAATAGAATCTTTCTCTTTCTTTGTGATGTAGAAGTTATTTAAAAGTGACTTAGGGACAGAGTCACATTGGACAATTTTTAATGTCAATTGGATTTGTCTCTAAAATAATCTTTTTTCAATGGTGGAGAAATAAAAACAGAAACATTAAGTCATGTGCCCAAGTATCCAAAATACTCTTTGGTAAAGGGCAGCAGTATCTTTTGCCCTGTGTATGTTTGCTCTAAGTTGAAAAAAGTCATTAGGAAGAAGCTTTCCTCTTGCCATTATTACAACAGGGTTGCAGTGAAGAGAGAATAAACTTAGCACATTTTGAGGTGGAACTTTTGTAGAATTCAACTGTTCATGTCGTCTCCAAATACATCCTCTTTTATCCCCCTCCCTACTCATAATTTCTATTTTGTGAAACAGGTGATTCTTAGGAAACAAACTCCTTCCCTGACTCTGGGGTGAGTGCATGTGGCCCAGGCCAACCCAGTAAACACCTCTTGCCCCCAGAACAATGAATGCCTTTGTGAACAAAGCTAATTTAATTAGAGGAGTGATCATACTTGTTAGAATTGATGAAATGATGCCCTTTTCTGGATGAGAAAAGTTTGGGCATATCATTTAGTACCAAAATAGGAGTCATCTTTAGACTAAAGTGACATCAGAGAAGGCAGAATAGAGAAAATGAAAGAAGTAGGTACTTGGTGATGGTGTTCACTGATCAAGCCTCACTTGACTTGCCATGTTTCTGCATTTTTCACTAATAGAAGACCATAAACCCGTCCTTTTTGTTTAAATCAGCTTGAGTTGCATTTTCTTTCACTGCAACTGAGTGCATCCCAACTGATACAGTAATAAAAATGTAAAGCAGAGTGGTGATAGTGGGGTGGGGACTGGGAATCAACTACGAGTTTACCAAGAACATGACATTAACTGGGTGTGACTCTATCACCCCCAGGCAGATATCCTAAGCCTTTTCTCTCAGACATAAACACGTATGTCTGAAATCTCTTTTCTCATAAAAATGAGTAGAAATATTTCTTGTTTTATTGTATTGAGATGATTAAAGTCTATTTTTGTGGGAAAGGAGCGAGTGATGTTTGTGTGTGTTTGCAGAAGTTCTGATGGAAAATGGCACCATGATCAGGAGTCAGTCTGTATCATTGACCACCACACACTCCTTACTGTGTGAATTTTCCAAAGACCAGCTCAGAGAAAACTGGGGAGGTGACCGCATCCGCCAGAGGTTCAAGACCAATGAATTGGGATTTGAGTTATGCTTACAGAACTGAGCAAAAGTGAAAGAGCGCAGACTAAAAACATTTTCTAAATTGTACATAAAGATAAATAGCTATTTTGAACATTTCTTTCATTGGAGATATTTTTAAAGAGAAAAGTGGGTCAAAAGTCACATCACATATCAGGCATCTAAAGCAGCATTTTCCCCTTTCTCAGAGATAAGGGTCTGTCACATCAATTTAAACAGCATTGAAGGTAAAAACTGAGGCCTGAGCAATGAACAAGAGCAGTGTGAGGTGTGCAGAAATGCAGAAAGCTTTGCCTTCGTCGGCATTTCTGAAACCTGGTGGGATCGTGCTCATAACCAGAATGCAAGCAGCCCTACCGGAGCATTAGAATTCAAGAGAGCTAATTTGAGGGAATTAAAAAAAAAATCTAGTGAGTATGGTATTGAAAGAGGGAATACTAAAACCCAGGAGAAGGGCAGGCTGCTGGAGTATCCACCATAATTAAAGCAGATTACAATTACTCTGAGAAAAGAGGAACGCAAAGAGTAAGAATATCCAACGTGCCTGATCAAGACTGATGGGACAGAGACTGCGGAATGGCAGTGAGGAAATTGGGAGGGAGCCCTAGAGAAATTTCTCATAATACCTATTCTTTTTTTTTTTTTTTTTTAGAAGAGAGAATGATAATTATGACAAAAACCAGAATGAATAAGTTGAATAAAGTAGCTAAGTTGAAGAAGAACATTTGCACATCATATGGGAGAAAAAGCAAGCCAGGCCATGAAGATGAACCTGAATCAATGAGGTAATGTTCTGTTTTTAAACTCTTTTAAAATGAGAGGCATGAAAAAAAAAAAAAACACTTAAAAGATACTGACACCTCTGTTAAAGTCACAAAGCAGGAAAAAATAATTTTGAACAGGAACACTGACATATTTGGAAATCAACAGATCTAGATGACAGACACAGGGTAGCTGTTAAAGGAGACAGATGACAAATTTAGACCTTCTGATTTTTTCTATTCCTAAGGAGTGGAAATGGGAGTGTGGAGAGGGCTTGAATATGTTTGATACTTTCCCTTCCTTTTAATTTTATTATTTAAAGGAACTACATCAAAAAAGTTATTTGTACTTTCTACCATAGATTATAAAAACAAGATGGGTTAAGCCATTATAGAAAGCTGAGGAATGCCAACAAATAAGCAAAAATAAGCAATGTGTAAGTACAGTGAATAAAGGGTGGTAGGGATAAACGTGGAAAATAGCCCTGGAAAGGCCTGATAATATCACTTTAATGAAATTTAAAATTGTTGCACTTAATTCGGCACATCTGTCAGAATGACAGCAACATCATTCACAGAAATGGCTGTTAGGAGACAGTCCACAGCAGGTTGAACTGACAGTCTCAAAGAGGAAGTTGCACATTTTAATCTCTGCTCTCCTGTATTTTTGGAGCAGACATGATCTACAGAGCATTTGTTAATCTTTATGGGTAGCTACTACCCTCAGGAAGTATGCAGTCCAGTAGGAAGTAATGTCATGCATATCTAAAAATAGCTAACATGGTAAACCAGTAAAAATGTGTATTTCTGGTCTAGGGAGCTAAGGCACAGATACTATCAGTTGATTCAGGCCACAGAATTGTAAGTAGGAGTAAGAGGCAGAGTTATTTATAAATGTTCTTGTTAAGGAGGAGTTAGGAGATAAAAATACGTTTATTAATTTGCCTGGAATAGAATTAAAAGATAGGAAGTCATAAAAATTAATTTAAGGTGAATATAAACCTAAAAGTGAATATAAAACCAATGAAATGTTTAGAAGGAAAATATAAGAAAGATATTATCATACTCAACTGGAAGGAGAAAAAAACTTAAGTAGTATGAAAAAGATATTAACCATAAAATAAAAGATGAACAAACATATATTTTTTCAATCAAACTATATCATTAAAGATAGACTGAGACAAGATGTTTACATCTATTTTTTAGCTTATGTAAAATATTTGGCAAAGAATTTATATCCAGCATATACAAAGAGCTTCTCTAAAACAACAAGAAAAGACAATTGCTCAATAAAAAGAAATGTAGCTCTTTGCAGGCACTTCAAAAACCGTATGTAAATAGATATTTAGCATATGAAAAGCTGACAATATGAAGTCATCACCAAATTGAAAATTAAAATCATGAGATAATACTTTAATTAAAATTAAAAGGACTTAGAGGACCTCCCCGGTGGTGCAGAGAGTTAAAGCACAGCTAAAGCCACTTCAGCATGGGTTTGATCCCCATCAGTTCCAGAGGTGACCCACATGGTGCAGCAGGCCTCTCCTGACCTGCCCGCTGCTCCCCTCAGCAGTGTACTTCATCAATTGGCCTGTTCTGCTCCTCACTCTGTCTCTGGTGAATCCTCTCACTGCCTCTACACCTCTGGCCTGTACCCCACTTCGGTATGCATAAATAAATAAATTTTTTAAAAAATTAAAAGGACTTAAAATACCAAGTGTTGACAAAGATGTGGAACAAATGGAATCTCATCACACTATTTGCTGGCTGGAATACACATTTTCTTGAAAGCTGTTTCTATGAAACTAAATATTCATGTACACTATAACCCAGAAATGTTACTCCCAGGAATTTGTCCAACAGAAATAAGAGCTATGTTTACAAATATACAAAATAGTCATTGTAATTTTTGTTTTATAGTATCCAAAAAAGGAAGAAACTATTTTTCCTTTAATAAAAGATCAATAAGTAAATTATGTCCTATATGATGGAAAACTGTATGTTGAAAGGAACAGTTTTATAATGGTACCACATTAAATTGAGTGAAAGAATAAAGCCGACTGAAGTAAACAATGATTATATTATGTACAAAACAGGCAAACTAATCTGTGGTACGGTGGTCATAATAGTGATAATTGTGGAGAGTACAATCTGAGAGAGGAATGAGTGAGTGTACATTCTGGGGGACTAGAAAAGCTTTGCACCATGATTACAATAATGGTTTCTCAAGTAGGTACATATATAAAAACGTACAGATTTGTAAACTTTGGATTTGTGCACCTTATTGTATGTAATTGGCACCTCAATTAAAAGTTAATTTAAAAAAATTAAAATAAACTGATGAGGAAAATCCAACCGATTCTGAATTCTCCTCTGGGATGACAGAACTGTTCCACGTTTGAACCACAAGATGTCGCTGTTGAAGATTGAGCCTGTACTTGCCGGGCTGCGGGAGGCAGGTGAGTCTTTCCTGGGAAATCAAAATAATAGACTCTTAAATTCACTATTGTGTGCTCAGTCACTTTGTGTTTCAAACCCCAACATTGTTCTGTTAAGGAGGGGGAGGATGTCCTAAAGGAACTCTGCAGAGTCTTGTGGCCATCCTTCCCCTTAGCAGTTGCAGGTGTTTACCAGATAGAGTGCCTACCACATACAGATACAGACTTTGTTGGAACCAGTTCTTCAGCTGATTCTTAAGTGTTTCTCTTGAACTCCAGCCAACAGCCTAGTTCCTTATACATATGGGTGGGTTTTCTTTGGGGTTTTTGGAGACCCCTGCCTGTCAGTAGCTTTGACTAGGACAGCTATAATCTAGTATAAGAGCACGTGTTACCTTGAGAGAGAACCAGAGAGCCTTGACCTTTTTATAAAACTGATCAACTCCATTTCTAGAAATTTCTATTCCAAGGGATCCTAGAAGGAGACATCTTTTCACTCCACCATAGGGTTTTACTGTGGACTGTTCCCTGTGGTGATGAATCGTCATCCTCATCCCTTACCATAAATTCTTAACACAAGGGACCCTTTCAAGTAAAACCCCTGACAATGATGAAAATCTGCCTTCAGATTATTGACATTTACATCTGTGGGTAAGAATCACTTGAAATCATTTCTAAAATTCAACCTCAGCAGGTAAGTGGGTATTACATAAATAGGTGCTGCTAAAAAGTAATAAATGATTAAACAATGGAAGTCTATGCAACCTAAATGTTGTTTTCTTACATTTAGTACATAAATGATAAAAAATCCTATTTATGATATGCTAAAACAATAGCATTTTTTACATAAAGAACAAATTCACCTACGTGTGTGGCTATTTAAGAGGCAAAACTAAAAATAAAATAAGCAAAGGTAGAGATGGTATATTAGGGTAAACACTACTGGAAAAACTGAGTTCAAGTCTGATATTAATGATGTGATTTTAATACTTTACCAATTTCACTCTCACATGTGAAAAACAAAACATTTTTACATAGATGATGTGTAGATTGAATGAGACAATGTAATGAAAGCATCCAGCACACATTCTGTCCTAAAGCAAACTGCCATTCAGTATTTGTAAACTCAAATTTGACAAGGAGGGAGAAAGGAAGCTTTATTATAGATGGATTTCGAAGTCAGCACCAAGCCCTTATTTATTTATTCATTTGCCTTTGTTGGTGATTTGGAAAATGAAGCAAACAGATAAAGGTAACAGCAAATTGTGAAGTAGAAATTATGGAGTAAATCGAGGAGTAAATTGTGAGGTGTAGTTTTAAAAGAACATAAATTGCTGCAAATCTGTGATCACTTTTTTAGGTCTATCTAGATAGTTAAATGAGGTGACAGAAAATGCCTCAGACACAATTAGAAACTCAAGTAAAGTTTTCAGCTCTCAGCACAGGAAGCAGAGATTTTTGATCTTTTAAAAGGCTGGGTTACCTGTTAACATACTTGCATCCACCTCAACACTATGAGGAAAAGGGAAATGTAGACTGAATCCAAGTGAGATTTTTTTTTTAATAATAGTTTATTTTTACATCATTTTGTGCCTTTTTCCGTCTCAGTTTTCATCCCTCTGGGCTTTCCATCACCAAATCACCTGTGTGCCATCACCATAGTCCAGTGCCAAGTGGGGTATTTTCAAATGTTAATGAGAAGAACTTATAAGAAGAGACTTAAAAAGGTCTGTTTGACTCTACTGCATGATGAGAGGGTTCTGGACAGTGGGTTGTGACAAAAGTCTGAGTGTTTGTGATGGGATAAAAATATTAACCAGGTGCCCTCCCTGGTGGCACAGCAGATTAAAGCACAGCACTGGAAAGCTGAAGCCACTTCAGCCTATGTTCGATCCCTGGCCTCGAGGTGATCCACATGGTGCAGCAGACCTCTCGTGACCCACCCACTTCTCCCCTCAGCAGTGTACTTTGTCCATCTGCCTGTTCTGCTCCCCACTTTGTCTGGGGTGAAGCCTCTCACCATCCCCACACCTCTGGCCCATGCCCCAGCTCAGTGTGTATAAATAAATAAATCTTAAAAAAAAATTAACCTAGGACAGCACGAACTATAAGATCAAAACAGGTACATAGCAACATTATTAGGGAAAAAGAAATAAACTCTGGCAATATTTAGAATTGATTTTAGGAAATAAAAACACATTTCTGATAGTGGGAACTTCATTTAACAGTAAGATAATACAAAATAGGAAACTTCCCAAGAAAAGGTGAGTAATTATCATCTCCTAGAAGATTTTGGAATTATTTTATGTCAAATGGAATTTGGGGAGCTATGCCAGTTCCATCATTTACAAAGAGTTTTTTGATCAGAAACACAAATGGTTTGTTTTTCCTCCTCAAGGTATAATAATGCTTGAATAAGGGTCACCAGAAAGCCTGAGGCTCTGGAGAATGGAGTATGGAATTTTTCTTTAACATCCTTTCCAGAAAAGAAAATTGCAATGAAGTATCCTCTTCCAGCTTTACATGCACATACTTCTTTCGTTCACTGTCTGTACATGTCAACAAAGAGAAAGGAGAATCTGTTTTTCTTGCTTTGATTCTTGAAGTTCTCAGAACCCCAGGAGATGATCCTTTGCACAGTCCTTGATCTCCTCTCCCTCTTGCTCTTGACTTCTATATACCTCAGCCACTCATTCCCCTAGGTACTCTGGACTTTATCATTCCCAATAATGCCCTCTGGACAATCTCATTTCCATGCACTCTCGCTTGTTATTTGTGGAGCTGACTTTTCTCTTATCCATATCCAATAGTTCTTTAGCCTTATTGGGATCTCTGATCTGTTAATTCTATAAGCATTTCAGTGTCCCTCTACCCCTTAATGACCTCACAATCTAGTTTATGGTCCATATACAATTGTAACAATTACATCCTTCCCTTTCGTGAATCAAGAATGATGCTTTTAAAGTTTAATAAAGTAACTTTAAATATTCCTGTGGTTTTTCTTTCTTTTTTTTCCCTTATAAAATGCCAGTAGCTAGGCCCTCCCTGGTGGCGCAGCGGGTTAAAGCACCGCATTGAGAATCTAAAGCCGCTTCTGATGAGTTCGATTCCCGCCTGCCCCGGAGGTGACCACATGGTGTGGCAGACCTCTCCTGACCCGCCCACTGCTCCCCTCAGCAGTGTACTTCATCCATCTACCTGTTCTGTTCCCGCTCTGTCTCTGGTGAAGCCTCTCACCGCCCCTGAGCCTCTGGCCTATACCCTGGTTCTGTATGCACAAATAAATAAATCTTTAAAAAAATAATAATAATAATAATAAAATGCCAGTAGCTAAAATAGAAAAAAAAGAAAAACAAAAAACAAAAAAACTAACCTTGGTATTTCCACTTTAAGCCAGGACCTTCAAATACGAATGAATGCTCTGACTTTGGTAGTTTTCTGGCAGAAGCAAGTGGAAGTATTTTTAGAGGGAAACAATACTAATTTAGGGCTGTGGGATACCCATAGGTGAAGAGCACTTAAATATGAAACTACAAATTAAAAAAAAAATCACACAAGAAGCAAAGAAGAAAGCAAGCCATCATGAGTGAGTGTCAGCTAAAACAGAAGATCTAGATTTCCAAGAAGATCAGATAGTAAATTAGTAGGTGTTCAACAAAAAAAAATATAAGTATACAATATATGCATATATTATCTAAGAAAAAAATAAGGTACAAAATTAGTAATTTTATAAGAATCTTTAAAAATACTTTCAAAAGTTTTTAGAAAATATTAATAATAAAGCAATTATAGCAATTAGAAATCGATAGAGATGTAGAATTAGAATTGAATAAAATATCAGGAATGCCATATACAAAGACAAGATGTATAGAAATACATGAAAAAATGGTTGAGAGAGACATGGGAGACAGAATGAGTTCTACAAGATAGCTTGTGGGCATCCTAAAGTGAAAATGGAGAAAATAAGAGAGAAATAATAGCTGGGAGTTTCCTGAAACTGACAAAAGGGAAAAGGGATGACTCAACAGACTAAAGAAGCAAAGTGTCATGAGACTGTATCAATGAGGAGATGCCCAGGCTTAGATGTATTAGAGTGAATTTCACATTATTGGAGACAAAGAGGAAAAGTCTTAGTGGAGATATTGAGAAAAGATCACTAACAAACTAATGACCTTTTTACTGACAGAAGACTTTGCTCCAGCATTAATGGACACCACAAAAATCGCCAAGAAAGAAAAAAAAAAAAACAGTAGTGAAAGAAAATAATTGTACATCCATAAGTCTGCAATGTGTCCCTAACAATTTAGCTTTCAAAAAATGAGGAGGAAATAAAGCGCTTTTAGAATAAACAAAAACATGATTATCTTCATGCTTATTATCAGCAAATTCTCATTTAAGGATTTCTAAAAAATTATGCTTCAGGAAGAAAAAAAAAAGAGCCCAGGAGGAATGACTGTGATATTAGATAAAATGGTAAACAACTTATCTAGCTCACAGATAATTTTTAAATGTATGTTATATCTGTATAAATTAATATGAAAATAAGATTTAATTTGTGAAGATTAAAAGAGGATAGGATTAACATAGTAGGCAGTACTAGCTTGGAAATCAAAAGTGGACTACAGAAGAATTTTAAGGTTTTTATGCTCTTCAAGATAAGATATTAAATTTATTCTTTAAGTTAGCATGGATGGTAAATTTTGAGGGCCTTTAATATAGAAATAGCATGTACTTCTTCTAAACCAATAAAAGGGAATAATGAAACAAACTGTTTTCAGGAATAAGAATAAAAAGAGGCCAGGGGCCTCCCTGGTGGTCGAGGGGTTAAGTCTCAGCGTTGTCACCATCAAGGCCTATATTCCATCCCCACCAGGGAGTTAATCCACATATAGCTCAATAGACAGCTGCTGTTTAGCCTACTGATCTCTGTAGCAGTGTATTTCATTAAACTTTCCTGTTCTGCTCCCCCCTCTGTCTCTGGTGAATTCTTTCACCCTCTCATACCTCTGGCCTACACCCCAGTTCTTCTACAAACAAATAATTTTAGAAGATGGAGGCAAAATGGTAGAAACACCTAAAATTATTATTATCATTAACCAATACAGACTAAATATGCTAAATGGATTATATATTTTATCAGTATTAATTAAAAATAAGAATAACTTTTATACTCTTATAAGAACAACAACCAAAGTTGAAAGCTATAGAAGGGTAAAATTAAAAGCATGAAAAAATAATAAGTGAATGCTAATCAAGTTGAAAGTTGGAGTAATTGTATTAATAGAAAAAACACTTTATTATCTAAGTATGCAATTTAATAAGCTAGACCAGTTATTCTCAAGCATTTATGTCTCAGTACCAAGTAACACTTAATAATTATCAATGGCACCAAAAAACTTATTCATATGGGTTACAACTACCAATATTTACAGTAAGAAACTGAAAGTTTGAGACATTTATCAACTCAAAAATAATCTGATATATATTAATCTTATAATAATAAAAATATTCTCTCCTCCCCCTCCAAATAGAATTTTGTGAGATGCATGGAATTGTTGCACTTTAACACAAATCTCTTATTGTCTGCCTTATAAGATAGCTGGTTCTTTTATCTGCTTCTTTATTCAGTCTGCTATGATATGTTAGTTTGGCTGAAGTATGTAAATATCAGGTGAATATTTTAACAGTCTTTTTCATATAATTGTGAATTGTTTCCATTGATGCTAAATCTCCTCCAGTGGCAATCTTTTTTTTTTTTTTTTTAAGATTTATTTATTTATTCATACAGAACTGGGGTACAGGCCAGAGGCTCAGGGGTGGCGAGAGGCTTCACCAGGGACAGAGTGGGGAGCAGAACAGGCAGATCGACGAAGTACACTGCTGAGGGGAGCAGCGGGCAGGTCAGGAGAGGTCTGCCACGCCATGTGGTCACCTCCGGGGCAGGCGGGAATCAAACTCATGTAGAAGTGGCTTAAGCTTCTTAGTGCTGTGCTTTAACCCGCTGCGCCACCAGGGAGGGCCCAGTGGCAATCTTTTAAAGGTTAATTGCAATGTGGAATCCGAAACTACGGCAATGAATCTTTCAGGGGCTATTACACCAAGATCCATTGGTGTATCTGGCACTGGGGACAGATATTTCACCCATACATGCATTTTGTTAATCTGCAAAACACTGGTATACTGACTTATAGAAATCCTGTGTAGGATGGCATATTTTACTATATTGTGTGAATGTAAGTTATGCTAATATTGCGTCTGATTTCTTTGGAATAACATTTAAGTACTGGGAAGTGGTCATACAGTGACAGATAAAACAATAAATTATAATCTTACTTTAAAGTTCAAATTTTAACATTTAAAATAAATAGTTTCTGTTGTTTTGGCTCATTTCATTTGTTTTTGAGAATTATATGCTAGATACTCAGTTAAGAACTTTAGTTTATCCAGATGCTCTTTAAAATAAATATGATGTGATGAAAATGGTTAGTTGAATTTGCAACTCCAGCAGTAACAGTTGCTTTTCCTTTGAGACAATTAACATACTTTATAATGGTGCCAGAGTGCCTTTTGTATAAATCTCAATTCGACAGAGTTTGACTAAAAAGTATGTAATCAGGATCAAATTGAATATAATTAGTAATTTGTATTGTTTTACTAAAAAATTTCTTAAGTGAAACTGATAATATTTTTAATAGTGAACAAACATCAGTGAGGAATATAATGGTCACTACTTTGCTTTGTGGGGAATGCCAGAACTTTATCCATCTCTGCTTTCTGCACGATTTCAACAATAATATTTCGTTCACTTTTCTTTTAAAGATTTATTTATTTATGCATACAGATCTGGGGGACAAGTCCGAGGTGCAAGGGCGGTGAGAGGATTCACCAGAGACAGAGTGGGGACACACTGCTGAGAGGAGCAGTGGGTGAGACAGGAGAGGTCTGCTGCACCATATGGATCACCTCTGAACCCAGGGATCATACTTGCAATGAAGTGGCTGCAGCCAACTTGCAATGCTGCACCCTAACCCATTGTGCCACCAGGGAAGGCCTCAACAATAATATTTCAAGCTCATCAAAAGTTAAATTGTTTCCTGTCATTATTATGAAAAGTTTTTTTTTTTTAAATAAGTATGTAAGAGGTTTTTTTTTAAAAAAAAATATTTATTTATGCTTAAGAACTGGGGGTGGGGTGTACAGGCCAGAGGTGCAGGGGTGATGAGAGGATTCACCAGTGACAGAGTGAAAGCAGAAAAAGCAGATCGACAAAGTACACTGCTGAGGGGAGCAGCAGTGGGATAGACAGGAAAGGTCTGCTGTGCCATGTGGGTCACCTGTGGGGCTGAGTATTGAACTCTCACTGAAGCGCTGTGGTTAGCTGTGTCCTAACCCATTGCACCACCAGGGAGGACCCCTAGACAGTTTTTAAACTTACCTTCTGAAACATTTCTACAAGTCACAATCAAGAGCCAAAAAGTTAGGCCAAGGATCAATGACCAAGGTTCAAGGGCCAAGTCTTGCCCCTACATTTTGTAAATAAAGTTGTATTGGATCATAGTTATACCTATTCATGGACATGTTTATGACTGCTTTCATGTTGCAGTGACATGAATTAATTTGTTGCACCAGAGATTGTATGGCTAATAAAGCCTAAAATATTTACTATCAGGCCCTTTATACAAATGTTTGTCAACCCCAGATTATGTTATAGCAATGGAATAAACTCAGTGAGAGAGATAATGATGATCAAAAGTTAATGTGGAAATAAAATGGTAATGTAAGATAAAGGACAAATAAAGACATATGTTCAGTCTTTTAGAAAGTTAATGAATCTTTCTCAGGACTGATTTATAGAAGTGAAATATTAATAATGATAAAGGGAGCTAAGATATGATAGATTTAAAAATGAGACAAATATGAATATTTTAAACTATAAGCAGAAAGTATGAATACCAAGAAAAATCAGAATTATAAAATCTCACAAAGTAGAAAGAGTATAAGTAGCACTATAATAATAGTTATTATTATAGTAATAATAGCAACAATAATATTACTAAAAAATTAGTGCTTAAAAATCTTACCTAGAAAATGCTAGGAATAAGTGGTTTCATAGAAAAGTTCTACAAAGTATTTAATAGACAAATAGTTCCAGCTTTTAACTATTTTAGAAAACAAAAAATTAGTCTTCAAATATTGCTTTATAAAGCTAGTATTATTTAATTTAAAAAATACAAGAATGAAAGTAAATTACTGTCTAAATCCACCCATCATTAGGAGTTTGACAATCCTAAACAAATTATTACAATGTTAATTGTCAGTAATAAGATAAAGGAGAAAAACTAATATGAACTGTTTCAAATAGATTTAGAGGCAGCATTTGATAAAACCCAGCAATTATGAATGACTTAAAGTCTGAAAAAGAGTCTTAGCAAATTTAGTCTGAAGGGAAATTCTTTTCTAGAGAAACCATAATATATGTCAACTCTTAATTACCAAAAGTTAGAAGAATATGCTTTAAAATTAGCAAGTAGGTAAAGACTCAAGCTGTTTCAACTTTATTCCATATTCTGTTGAGGAATTAGCCAGTGCAATAATTAAACATTTTTTGAATGATATTAAAATCAGAAAAGAAGAATAGGACTCTCATTAGTGTCAAATTATATTATTTTCCACACAGAGTATGCAAAATGCTCTTAATTATTTTGGAATTAATATAAAAGTTACATAGTTGATTCACTATAGGAATATATAAAGATAAATTCCATGTACATACATGGCAGCATAACCAAAAAAATATATACAAAAATACATATATCATTTCAAATTTCAACCAAATATAAGATACCAGGAATAAAGCTAACATAAGTTTATGAATTATTTGGAAAAAAACCTTAAAGCTGTAATCAAATACATAGAAAATCAAATAAATAAAGTGGCAAATGCTATCTTAGATAGGAAATCTAAATATAAAGATTTATGATAGTCCCAATTTTAACATTAATTTATTGCATTAAAATATCCAAAAAGAACTTAATAAGGTAAACCTAAAGTTTATGTGTAAGAAAAATTATACAATTGTCCAGACCCTTCTGAAGGAAAATAACAATCTGGAGGATTATTTTTTTTACCACTCATATGTCAAGATTATAAATATAAATATAGTATCTCAGACAGTGAACTGGCACAGAGATAATCAAATTGATCAATGCAACAGAATAAGGAACTCAGAGACAGAGCTACACTCACATGGAACCTGACAGAGTTTGCCATAAAGGATCACTGTGACACAGGTGGTATAACAGCTCACTGGAGAAGCATGGAACACACACTCACTGGTACTTAGACTATTAATTATCCATATGGCAAAAAAATAAAATTGAAACTGTATCTAAATTGCTCATAAAAACAAACTCCAGATGGATTAAAACTAAATTAGTAAAGGTAAAATTGAAAAACTCTTAGAAGAATATATAATACAACAATTTTGTTGTAAAAACAAACTTTGTGAGCTTACTATTGTTCATCAAAAAACACCATGTCAAAGTAAAAAGACAAACCACATAGTAGAAAATATTTGTAATGTGTATGGTATGGATTGAATGACGGTCCCTTCGGATTCATGTGTTGGAGCCCTAATACTCCACTGTGAAGATTACCATCATTGTTAATGTTTGGTCAACAATGGATCATGTGGTCCCAATAGGCTATACCATATTGCCTAGTTGTATGGTACAACAGGCTGCATCTGCTTGTGTAGTCATACTCTATGGTGTTTGCACTATGATTAAATTGTCTAATGATGCATTTCTCAGAATATATCCCCCATTAATTGATGCATGACTGTATTTTGAGATAGAGCCTCTAGGAGATAATTAGGATTAGATGAAGTCATGAGCATGGGATTTTCATTATGGGATTAGTGGCCTTATAAGACAGAATACCAGAGAGCTTGCTCTCTCCTACTTGAGGACATGATGAGAAAGCAGTCATACATAAGTTAGGAGAGTGTTCTCTACAGAAACCAAGTATGCTGGCATGGTGATCTAAGACTTCTAGTCTCTAGGACTGTGAGAGGTAATTTCCTATTGTTTAAGTCAATCTATGGGATTTTGTAATGACAGTCAAAACTGATATGGACAGCATATAACCAAAGAATATTAATTGTTGAATATATACAGAACTCCTAAAAATTAAAAAAAAGTCAGCCTAATTAAAAATGGGTAAAATATTTGAACTGGCATATCATGAAGCAGAAATGCATCAGGCAAATAATGATATGAAAAGATGTTTTAAATTATTAGAAATACATATTAAGACAATGATGAAATATAGCTTATATATATATACTAAGTTAGCAGGAGAATAGAATAACTGATAATGTCGATTATTAGTGAGGATGTGGGTGCTATGAACATATTTTGCTGGAAAGCCTAAAAATTAGCATGGCTGCTTTGGAAAAGCATAATGAGAAATCAAACATTCTTATATTCTAATACCTGGCAAATTCTTCACCTAGAAAAGGTAAACCTAATAGTAAAGGTTTTATCTTGTGTGTCACATAGATTGATATGTTAAGAAGATGTCATAGGTGGCTGTTGGCTGTTCACATGGCAGAAGCAGCTGCAGTACTCAGGTCAGTCTCAGGTCAGAGCAGGTCTGCCAGCACCATGATGTGAGAAGCATTAGGGAGCATCATCCCAAAGATCTTCAGGCATATGTGCACCAAGGTATTTAGAAACCATTCATAGAGGTTTTCCAGGATAAGAATAACTAACTAAGCTGTGATATAATTTCAGGATGGACTATTATACAGAACTGTAAATCTGTGAACTCTAACTATACATATGATTTGCCAAACAAACTTAATTATGCAAAATGGTACCTCATACCAATACTATTTTTATAAGTCATTGCAAACTAAACCAAAATATATTGTTTAGGGATACTCCTATGTAGGAAAATTGGTAAGAAGAGATTTTATTAAAGGAGATTCATATGAATGGAATCCAGTAATATGGTGTTAAAGTGAGAATGTCACACTTGCCCCCTTCCTATACTGAAACTAGATTGTAGCAGGACAAAGCCAGTATCCTGAAGAAAAACAGCCAAACACAGCACACCCTAGGATCAACATTATGGACACAGCACACACTAGGATCAACATTATGGCAGAAAGGGGTAGAAAGAACATAAAGTGAACTGCTTATAGTGATATTGTGTTAATAAACCCACAAGAGGGAGGGGCGATTGCTGAGCAGAGACAGTTGTTGACTAAGAGGCACATACCAACATTAGGGACTCCTAAGATCTGGCACAGCATTGGAGAAAGTGACTTGCAGAATTGGTGCTTAGGAGAAAGTGGTCACTGTTGGAAACATACAGGAACAGGAGTACAGAGCAAGGATTACTGGCTTGAACCTGAGGCTCTTAATATAGAATAGCTGGAGTCTGAACAGGTGGTGAAAAACAAGTAGGGTCACCTGTGTGAACTCATAGAGGAGGCTGCTACTCAATGTCAAGGCTGGGATATTCAAGCCTTGCCCACCTCAGGGCTAAAACCAAAACAATAAAGATAACATTTGTGTGGGCCAGAGTTTAAGGAGCTTTAATAACAGGAACAAAAATGTCAGTGTAAAATTCTGTGCTAGGAAAAAAACAACAACTCCCATCCTGCAACTGATATGAACTACAATCCATGCCCAGAGTTTCATTTAGAGCTTAAAAAGAGTCTAGAGGGAGAAGCTGGAATAAGACTTATTATATAAGAGACACAGAGCCCGAGGAGCTCACAGAGAGGAGGGGGTCACTGGGGGTCACCACTACCCAATTTTGGTCTCCAAAGCACAGTAAGAAGTTTGAATCCCTGATGTTCACTATAGTTGATCCCTTGGTGCACAACCACCCAATAGTTCCTCTAACTACTACCCATTGCTGATACAAAGCCCCAGGTCTTGTATGCATAAATAAATACATATTTTTAAAAAAGTGATAGAGGGCCCTCCCTGGTGGTGCAGTGGGTTAAAACACAAAACTAAGAAGCTAAAGCCACTTCAGCATGAGTTCGATCCCCGCCCCTAGGTGATCCACATGGTGCGGCAGACCTCTCCTGACCCACCCAGCTGCTCCCCTCAGCAGTGTACTTCATCAGTCAGCCTGTTCTGCTCACCACTCTGTGTCTGGTAATCCTCTCACTGCCCCTGCACCTCTGGCCTGTACCCCAGTTCTGTATGCACAAATAAATAAACCTTAAAAAAAAAAGTGATAGAAATTAAAAAAAAAAAAAAGAGTTCCAAACGAATGAATGAAGACCAAGAAAATATGAGGTAGAAGGAATGGAACTAGGAACTAAGAAATACTATAGCCAAATTAAAATAGATAATGGAAGCTAAAACAGCAGACAAATACAAGTAAAGCAGAGAATTATTGATGTAGAAAACATATCAGTGAATACATAAATGGAACAGAGAATTTATAAAAGAGAATTTAAAAAATGAAAATGATGTAAGAGCCCTTTGTGATCACCTAAAGAGAAATAGCACCTATATGAGAAGAAGAGAAAGATTAAATTATTAAAGAAATTTAAATAATTACTTAAGGAAATAATTTAAAGAAAATTACTTAAAGAAATAATTGACAAAAACCATCTTAATCTAGGAAATAAAACAAATGTCATGATTCAAGAGGCCCAGAGTGTTCCAAATATATATATATACCAGACAGACAAACAGCAAGTCACATGGTAATAAAGCTGTTGAAAGCTAGTGACAAGAACAAAATACTTAAAGAGAAAAGGGTAATCTATAAGGGGACACCACCCTGCTGTCTGCAGACTTTTCTGTAGAAACATAAGCATGAATGGATTGGCAGGAAATTCTTTTAAGTATTTAAAGAAAAAGACTTACAACCAAGATTTTATCCTGCAAAATCAACATTCAGGACAGAAAGAAGAGTAAAGAGCATTACCGAAAAGCAAAAAGTAAAACCAGTCCACACTTGAAAGAATTCTTAGAGGAATTGTTCTTAAGCATCAGAACAATGAAAACAGAGGTAACAGTCACTAAAATCATTTAACCGTCAAACAAAAACAGTGGAAGGACCACCTAAACAAAACATAAATGAAAGACCTCAAACATAGAAAAGCAAACAAACAAAAAAGTAGCAAAGTGGTAAATAGAATCAATGTCTTGCTAATATCCTCAATTGCAAATAGCATGAACTCACCAGTCAAAAGCTGTAGAGCGACTGAAAGGATTTCAGAACAAAGTTTTTTTGTTATTTACAAGTAACCCCTTTTCTCAAAGGACGAGGACTAGAGTTAGAGACTGGAAGTCTTACCATCAAATGGCAAACAAAAAAATGGAAACAGCTATACCAATATCAGTAAAATAAACTCCCAACTGAAAAAAACAAATAAAAATTACAGACACTATATTATGTCTAAGTGTGCTAATACAATAAGTAGAAATGACACTCATAAATATACATGCACTGAAAGTTGGAGTAGAGACATAATTAAGATAATAGCTAACGAGAAATATCGACAACAGCACATTAACATTTTAAAGTCTTCCTTCCCTACTTACAGCAATGGACTGATCAACAAGACAAAGACTAACTAAAGAAATAACCTTAAATGAGGATTCATACCAAATAGGTTTAACAGATAGTTGTAGCGCACTCCATCCTAAAACCATGACATACACATTTTTTCTCAAATACATCTGGAACATTTTTAAGAATAGTCCATATGTTGGGATACAAGTCGATTTTCAATAAAACTATATAGATCAAAATAATAAGTGCTCTCTCTGACCATCATGCCGTAAAGCCAGAAATGAATTATAAGAAAAAAAATACAGGAAAAACTAAGAATACGTGGAGATTAAACAATATGCTGCTTAATAGCTACTGAATAAAGGAGGACATTAAAGCAGAATTAAAAGAAATACATTGAGACAAAGTGAGGATATAAACTACCATAATCTATAGAATTTAGTAAAAGTAGCCTTAAAAAGGAAAAGTAATTGCAACACAGGACTACATTAAAAAAGAAAAATCATGGGAACCTCCCTGGCGGCACAACGTTTTAGGACTCAGCACTGCAAGCTGGCAGTAGCTGCCTCAGTGAGAGTTCGATCCCCCACCCAGAGGTGATCCACATGGCACAGCAGATTTCTCCTGACCCACCGGCTGCTCTCTTCAGCAGTGTATCGTTGATCTGTCTGTTTTGCTCCCCACTCTGTCTCTGGTGAAGTCTCTCACCACACCCCTGCACCTCAGCTTATACCCCAGTTCTGTAGGAATAAATCTTTAAAAAAAAAAAAAAAAAAAGAAGAAGAAGAAGAAGAAGAAGAAACAGAAGAAATATGAAATTCAGGCTGCTGATTACCTTTGGGGAAGAGATGGTTAGAACTGGGAGAGACAACACCTGTGGCATTGTTCATTTTCTTAATGATGGATTTACTGTATGACTGTGCTTTATAATTTATATTTGTTACATACAACCGTTATAATGAATTACATTAAAATGATTACAAGTCGATTTTGCACAAAATTGGGGGTGGGAGAGAAGTAGCAAGAAGAAAAATAAGAAGAAAGAGGAGGAAAATGACCTATGCTTTTTCAGAGGAAGGATAAGAAGGACAGCCCTCTCAGATCTTGTTTATTTGGGGATTTCCAATATGGCTGAAGTTCACATAACTCTGAGTATCTAAAGCCTATTATGTAAAATTGTACTGTTTTTAATTTTTGCTAAGTACCACATATGTGACTTGGGGTTTACTTGCAGACTCTTCTAAATAATTTACTTCGCATTGTTGGATTACTAGATTTTGCTGGTGTCTTCAGAAGATAACAAATGAGTTTTTGGGTTGTGTTTACAACCCAAAGCTCTTGAAGCAAATATGTTGTAATTTTGTGTTTGCTAAACTTGTCTAGTTGAACCTACAGAAGTTAAATGTACAGAAGCTCATTCAGCTGTGCTTCGTTGTTATAAGAACAGGGAAGGTAGAATTCTAATCTATGAAACTGATAATTTCTACATTTATATGTCATTTTTAAAGTCCAGGGACATTTGAACATTTTAAGCTGCAACCCGCAGTAAGAAATACATTTATATTGTATCTCACTAAATACCCCCACAATACCCAGATGAAACAAAAATTATCTAGCTTATTTACCCTTGCTACATGCAATTAGCGCTGATGTTTTCTTTACTGTATTCTACTCCATGATCTCTTGATCCTCAAAGAGACCATGACACAAAGTTTGGAAAACTCTCTTCTATCCACCCCTCATATTTTACCGATGAGGCAATAGAGCCTCAGAGAGTAGAGATTATTGTGAAAATTAGTGTGTATTCATGTGTCTAGAATAAACTAACATAAAGCTAATTTTAAATACACCAAGTCATTGGCATAAGTTTGCTCCTTTCCTTAAACAGCCTTAGTCCATCATTTGTCAGGTATGTCATTCTGTCTACAGGGATCAGATTATTCCAGTTGGAGTTTAGTCTGAATAAACCAAGCTGAGCACTAGTTGGTATCTTTTCCTTGTTTGCAAATCAATCTCTTGATGACTTTCCAAAAATTTTCCCTAAGGTATTAAAGTTAAATCTACATAGCTTTTTCTTTTTTAATGTTGTGATAAAACAACCAGCTACAAAAAGCGGTCCCAGGATCTGTGACTTTACACATTTATTTCATTACCTAAGCTAGAACTGAAAAATGCTTTGATGTCCAAACAAAAGTTTGTGTTTTCATTCTCTGATGAAGTCCATAATGTACTGGCAGAACATCAGTTAAAAGAAAAAAAAAAAAAAAAGACCAAAGCTCAATTCTTACATATTTATTTCTTACTTCCTACACACATCTTCCCAGATTTGTGTCTAGATGGTTCGATTAACAGTTCACTACTCTTTCTACAGAACATCCAAAATGCATTACTCCATGCTTAGCTCCTGAGATGATATTTAGTCTAAATCCATATGCGAACAGAAATAACTCACAGGTGGGTTTCTTTTTTGTTACTGTTCTCATTATCATGATTATTATCAGCAATTATAGTGTTATTTTTAATCAAATATAATCAAATATAGATTAATTATTTCCTTTCCCACTGCTTAGAGGAGTCCAGAGAATATGTGTAGGTTTTTATGGAAGAGAGAGAGAGAGCAATATTCACTGTTTGAAGTGTCCTGGCTTACATGGGTCCACGCACCCCAAGGACAGGCATGTTGCTGTCCCTCAAGCTGCTAGTGTCAGAGGGAGTGGTGCTGCTTTAGGAAATAATTTATAACTTGAAAACCTTTCTAAGGAATAGGTACTAGCGTTGAGGTAAATATTGTCACAGACAGGTACTGTTTTAGCTTTTCTATAACCCTATAAAATAACATGAGGCTTTCTACTTATTAAATGCACGTTTAATATTGCAAGACCATCTTAGAACCTTGTCCTGGTGGAGTCTGTGGGAAACACACAGTCCTAGGGATGGTCACTGGATAGGTGAGAAAAGTGAGGGAGGATAAGTTTAGACTTCTCCTTCTCCTGGTCTTTTGACCTGGACCTGTTAGATCTGAGAATCTGGGGGTCTTTTCACTGGGCCTTTCTATTACTTCTTTGATTTCCCTCTATGTACTCAAAGGAACTGAGAGAAAACAAATTGAGTCTTTTCTCTTGTCACGATCTTTCATTACTTTTAACAAATAAACTTTATTTTTTTACGGTGTAGAAGAACTCGGTATAAGCCAGAGGCATGGGGGATGAGAGGATTCACCAGTGGGAAACAGAACAGGTGGATTTACTGAAATACACTGGTGAGGGGAGTGGTGGGAGAGATCTGCTGCCTTGTGGGTTAGTTCTCTGGCTGGTGATGGAAATCTGGCCAGAGCAGGGATAGTGCTGACATTTAACTCATAGGCCACGGGGAGGCCCTTAACAAATAAACTTTGAAATCTTTTAACCTGTATGTAGCAAAACCTCTTTATTTTCTGTGTGATTCTGATAGTAAATCTTAGTCACACTTTCTTTCTACCAGCAAATTACTGATTACACACACACACACATGACATATTAGGGTAGCTCTCTTTAAAAATTAGAATCACTTAATGTCTAAAAGTTTTTTTTTCTGTTCTAGTTCTATATTTGTAATTGTTGAACATGGTGGCCAAATAAATGGTGAAATTCCTATTCATCAGCTAAGCATTGACATAGTTACTACACTGTTCTTAAATTAACTATGACAGGAAATTTTGCACTAATACATTTTTAAAGGATTTTTAGAAACCATGAAACAAATCTTTCCTGCTTTGTCAGAAATTCAGGTTATCAAAATTCTACATTCCCTGCAAGCTCTAGTTAGTTATATTTTTAACTAAGATGCTACTCTGTCATGTTTGAATTTGTTTTTTTGTTTTTGCTTTGTTTTTTTTACTTTGCACTTTGATTTTGCAGCTAGTACAGAATAAAAGCAGGGCACACAGTTATCACTACTATTTGTTCCCATCAAGTAGAGACTCACAGCTATATGTTGTAAAGCAAGATTTAACACCATATATAAGAAAATAAAATGAAGTTTCCAAAATGAGACCCACAAGACAAGTTAGGAAAAACTAAAGAGAGGAGAGGTCATGTCAATAAAAATTATATAGAGAAATGCAGAATGGGTAGAATGATTTGGCTAGGAAACTAAGGGTTTGCAGTAGTGAAAGTATGCAGAAATAAGTGTGGCCTGTATGATAGTCAAGGAGAAAAGAGTTTCAGGCAGAACAAGTTTCTTGGAATTGATGACGATGAAGATGATAATAAGCCATAACTGCAATATTTTACAAACATTATCATATTTAACCTACACATAATCCTAAGAAGAGGTAAAGGCTTCAGGGAGATAATTTGCCACAATCACAGAGAAGCCAGAGAAAGCACTTCTGACAATGTAATGCCTGAGAACAAAAAAATGCCAATAGTTTGAGTCTATTCTAAGAATTGTTCTGTTTTTTTTCCCTCCCTGCCTCCCTCTTCTCTTTAATATATTTTATAAGCCAAAGTTTTATATTTTTATTATTAGTTCATTCACTTGTTTTGTTTCTCTACATACTACATATGTGTTAAATCATGAGGTATTTTGTTTCTCCCTTTGGCTTATTTCATTAGGAATAAATCTCTCCAGGCCCATACACTCTTTTGCTTTGTATATCTGAGTAGTAGACCACATCATAATCTAATCACATGCCCCTGGGTACTTTGCATCTAGCTCTTGGCTATTGTAAAAAAAAAAAAAAAATTTACTGATAGGAACGAGGAGATGTATATCTCTTGGAATTAGCATTTTTGTATTATCCTAGAAGTGGGACAACTGGATCAC
>NW_004567109.1:54030059-54071230 GCF_000260355.1 Condylura cristata
GGGACCTAATTTGCTGGCTTCATTATAAACTGCGTTTTGGACAAAATATGAACTAATGGGGCTGAATTTAGGCCCTCAACTTTACCTCAAAAGTCAAACCAGGACTTTATAACAAAGAGGTATTTAGTGGTGTCATTGGAGCATTTAGCTTCCTGAAGTTCACATATGATTAGAAGTTAAATATCTAAAAATCCATTTATTTGCTTAATAACATTGCCAAATTGAAGCCGTCTGTGGTTTCTGTATTCTAAAGCCACTGAAGGACTCTTTTGAGGTACTGTGTATGTGATCACTGACTTAATTCAACCAGCACTGTTCAGATCAAACCCTTGCTCCTCATGTATGGCACACCCTATCCAGGACACCCTCAGTCGGGCTCCAGGGAGTTTAGTGTGCCTTTATGATCACACTGGACATGTTGTAGTGTAATGGTCTTAGGTCCACGTCTGTCCTCCCCTCTGCCCCAGTCCACACAGGATACTTTGTGTAGGAGTATCCCGAGGCCACAGCGTGAAACAGTGGCAGACTGAGGTCTTGCATTTGGTGAGCTGAGAACTCCCCAATATGTCAGGCCCTAGTCTCCATAAATCACTTGAAAAAACTCCCAAACCCCTCCTAATGACCTGACATAGTCCCCATGTTACAGGTGAGACAACAAAAGTATGCAGAGATATTAGGTCCCTGGTCAAGGCCGCATAATAGTCAGGGAGTCAGCTGGAGTTCCTGTGGAACTTTTTGTTCTTTTTTTTAAGATTTATTTATTTGTTCATACAAGAGCTGGGGTGTAAGTCAAAGCTGTGTGGCTGTGAGAGGATTCACCAGAGACAGAGTGGGGAGCAGAACAAATGGCTTGACTGAAATACACTGCTGAGGGGAGCAGCAGGTGAGACGGGAGAGGTCTGCTGTGCCAGGTAAGTCAGCTTCCTGGCTGGGGATTGAAATCACGCCGCAGTGGCTGCTGGTAGCTCCATAGTGCTGAGACTTAAACTTCTGCACCACCAGGGAGGACCCACCATGGAGGATCTACCAAGAGAGCCTCTGTCTACACTCAATGGGCATAGGATGAGTCTAGGGTAGAGAGCCTGTTTTTATAGAGATTGTCATCTGGTTGCGCTAATGTATTCTCTAATACACACATAACATAACCCAATTAAGGACTGCAGATGATTAAGAACAAAAGGTAAGGCACGGAATAGGTGCTGTGAGCATTTAAGATGGCCACTATTAAAATGTATTGTTATGCTAACCACAGAAGTCTTCCTGGAGGAGGTATGCCTATTTTTGTGATTTAAATGATGCAGCTTCCTCTCTAGGTAGCAAGCAGGATGGAAACGATTTCCAAGGGGAAAAGGGGGTAGGAACAGAGAGCATCCTGTCAGAACAGGCAAGCGTGTGGCAAGAAAAGGTAGAAGAGGTTGTCTAGCTATGGGGAGCACCTCGAAAGCCAGACTCGGAAATAGAACTACAAATCAAAGAAAAACCAAGATTATTCAGTTAAGGGTCTGGCTGAGAAAAGTCTGCGTTTATTCAACAATCTAGGAATGGAATGTGTTCAGAAGAAGGAACTTCCTGCTTGTGGATGGGAGAGAGCTTACAACATGGTCCCTTTGCTTTGCAAAGACAGCTGTCCCCATGTCCTTCCCAGGGCCTCCTGGAGTGAAGAAGCTGCTGTTGTCTGAGTTTTGCAAAGTCTAAGCATCAGGAGGCCACAAGCAGCAGTGTATGTGTGTTTAGTAGGGCTGGTATCCTGATTTTACGTGACTACAGGCCTGGACACTGGCAAGTACTTCAGCATTTCATTTTGGGATTAGGAATTCAACTGCCTGAGTTAAAATCCAGAGAATCCAGTTAAATTTAGTGATTCTCCCCTACCTCTCTACAAAGGTATTTAATTAAGCTCATCATATAAAATCTGATTAAAAAATGCGTTCTGAAAATCTCAAATTGATATCCTGTTTATAGGAGATAAAACAATCATTAGAGTTTAACCAAGTGTGTGCCATACCTTTGGAAAAAAGACATACACATTTGGAATTCCACTTGAGATACTATTTGGCTAAAGAGTTTCTGTCAAACTGGGACCCAGAGTACTGTCGAATCTCAAAAAAAGATTTCTTTCCCCAGGGGATCCAGGCCTAGGACTCGAATATTTGGATCACACTGGAGATTCCTGACATTTTAGGTGGAAAGTATCTCACCATATGTAGTCTTTTTTGATTTTTAGAGTATTTTTTTAAAGCAGCATATCAAAAATGTTGTAAGTTAGGAAGATGACAATTTTTCATGTGTCTTAAAATGATAGAACTTTGTGTTAGAAAGTATGACCCCTCCCCAATTGGACAAATGAGGAAACTTAACACTGAGAGAGGGCGAACGACTTGCCAACCTTGAAAACAGGCATTAAACCCAGATCTCCCGTCTTGCACACCCAGGCTTTCACAAGCTCACTGTGCTCTTTCCTCATTTATCTTTGAGGCCGTTCAGATGATTAAGGCTAATTAGAGAGAGTTCTTGTTGGTAGGGCTAATTAGTAGAGAGGTACCAGCTTTGAGTCAGAAATCCTAGGCTTCTGTCCAAACTCTCACTACCTGAAAGATGCAGAGTAAATCATTTAACTTTTCTGATCCTCAATTTCCTCATCTGTAAAATGTGTATAGTAATAATAGCTAGTGCCCTGGGCTATTAAGAGCATCAAAAAAGACACTACATGGGAACTTGTTTAAAGGACCATAAAACACTCTACAAATCTATTTGTTAAAAAAAGGATGAAAATATGATCTTAAAATGTGATAATGTTTGTATTGACATAGTTTATATGTGTATAATTTCTCTCCTCCCACTCCCCCTAAAGTAAAAAACAAACAAGAAATTGGTTTTAGAACAGACTGCATTCCTGCCAATTTTTTATTCTAAATTGAGTGTACTTGGAAGGTTACAAGGCACAAGAAACGGCACATTCTAAATCATTCCCATTGAAATTCTTTTTCGTGCTAGCAGTGGTTTTTTTTTCAGGGAGTAGGAATGTAAAAAATTCTTTAAAAAAAATTCTCTCCTATTTTCTCAATTATTGATAATGAAAATGTATTAATCTTATAATTAAGCAAAAAGCACTTAAAAATAAATCTTGTGGTACATTTATAAAGGTCTCCATTTGATAGCAATAATAATTGCTTCCATTTATCCATTGCTTACTGTGTGGCTTACACTTTACATATATTGCTTTACTAAATTAAAAAAAAATCCCTGCAGATAAGTATTATTGTTTCATGTATAGATGATCACCTGAGGTGCAGAGAGATTAAATCGCTTGCCCAAGACAGCACAGCAAAATCCACAGAGTCTCTTATTCCACAGCCAGTGTTCTCTGTAGTGTCATAAGGCCATGCCGAGGCTGGGACTTGCTGGTGTTTATATAACCTGTCTGCTTCCTTTCAACACCTGGGTGTTAGTAGATTGCTGAACCTGAACTTGGCATAGCGGACAGAGCTCTGGCTGGCTTCTGAGTTCTAGCCTTGATAGCCACTTAACAGTTGGAGCTTGAACCTCACACAGAATCTTGGGAGCTTGTCTTTTTTATCTGTAAATGAATGGCTTGGATTAAGTAAATGGCTTTCAATCCAGTTTTAGCTACAGACCTAACCAACTTTTTTAAAATAAAATTTTAATTGCCTGGGCCAGGTGTCAATATGTCCTTGGCTTCTACAATCTAGAAAAGATGACTCAAGTTTCAGTCCACACCCTGTGGAAGTACGTCCCAGGACCTCGTCCTGTGGACCCTCTGCTCTCGGAGGGAGCACACTTTGCCGTTTCTGTGCTTCCTTAATTCAAGCATAGAATTGACCTTTTTACCTTAATTTTCATTAAAAACAACAGCCATGACAGTTATGTGAGCTTTGATGGGCTTATGAGAATTTACAGATGATTTTGAGATATGAAGGAACTTACAGAAATAAATTTCCTATTATATATTCATGTTGCTAAGTTTTCTATTAAAACTTGTCTTTTCTATTAAAACTTGGGCTTCAGCCTTGGGTCATTTTGACCTTCTTTCTTCTCCTCCTCCTTGCCCATCCTTTTCACCTCTGATCACCCATTTTACTTTTCCTCAAGCAGAGGAGGTCCCTCTTCTTTTCATTGCCCTCCCAACAACAGCTTTTACAGGCTTACTCACCATCCCGAGTAGCTATTTCTGTCCTTTTCCTAAATAAAATATCCACTTTGAGAAATTCGTATAGCAGGTGTTGCCAATCACTTTTTGAAACCATGAACCACTCAAAGTGTCTCTATAAAGTGGATGCTCTGTAGAAAGCTGCAGGAGGAGGGCTCACACCTCACTTTCTGGCACTCAAGAGGCACACCTGGATCACCACTGGACCAGATCACTTTTTTTTTTTAAAGATTTATTTATTTATTTATTCATACAGAACTGGGGTACAGACTAGAGATGCGGAGGTGAGAGGCTTCACCAGAGACAGAGTAGAGAGCAGAACAGGCAGATGGACGAAGTACACTGCTGAGGGGAGCAGCGGGCGAGTCAGGAGAGGTCTGCCGCGCCATGTGGATCTCCTCCAGGGCAGGCGGGGATCGAACTCATGCGGAAGTAGCTTTTGATTCTTAGTACAGTGCTTTAACCCACTGCGCCACCAGAGAGGGCCCAGGACCAGATCACTTTTAAGGTGAATCTGCTATTGTTTATCATCATCCTTGCCTCTTTCTAATGATTGGCTACTTTCTCCATTGAAACCCAACTTCCTTGAGGCAGAGGTCAGTCAGAGCTTGCAAAACATGTGTTTGCATATGTCTTTGCATCCAAATACTATTCCAGTACCTGCCCCCCAGATGAGGCTGTTAAAGGACAGGAGGGGAGTTATTAGTATTTACCTCAGTCCACCAGGTATTGCTAAGCTGGTCATAAGGATTGCTGTTGGATGACAATTTGTGACTGTTTGGTCACTCATTAGCAGATTACCTTCTAGAAAGAAGTGAGCTAAAAGTGACCATGTACATAGGCAAGCAATGTGTGCTGGGAAAAAGCCAGAACAGCACCTGCTGTTGTCCTCCAGTGTATGTGACATCCGTCGCAAGCCATTTTACATGGGCGTGAGAGGAAGTTCTGCTCGAAAGCTTCATTTGTAAACTTTCTGTTAGGAGCCCAGTTGGCTGTTTTATTTAGATCATTTTGTGAAAGACCATGTTTGGATTAGAGTTGGGCATAAGTAAATGGCAGTTCTTTATCCGTTCTGAAATGCTCAAATGACTCACTGAGGTATCTGTGCAGCTGTTGTAGGACGTGTAATGGCATTAGGCGCTGAGTTGGAGAGAAAGCTGGTGCCAGACAGTTCTGGCAGCAACTGTGGTTCTGTAGCGCTAGTGAGGCTCCCAGTGAGGATGCTGTCATTAGTGGCAGTGCTTGGGGGCAAGGCCCTTCAGCGAGTGACTCGCTGGAGTAGAATCCTGAATTTCAGCACAAGAAAGGGAAAAATGTAGTTTTTCTCAAATTTACTCAAAATTACTCTTGAGTCATAATCATTAATAATCATTCTTGAAACTCCATTTCCATAATCGAGAATGAAATGTTCATCACCCAAAGTGATTTTATCTGTAAGTTGTATGTTCTATGTAGCCTCTCTTCCTCTTTTCCCACCCTCTTTTGTGCATTTTCTTTTCAAATGATGTAAATGAGAGAAGCTTAATAAAAGACCCCATTTTGCTGGATTCCGAGGGCCACTAATGTGGTCGTTGTGTTTGAGTATGTGTATGTGTGTGTGTATTTGTGTGGTGGGGGAAGGGAGTATTTGGTTGTCTTATACCCATCACTGTCCTAATTATCTTTATAATGGAACTGACAGGTAAGAATTACTGTGATTGTATCCCAAGGTAACTTACCAAGTTCTCTCCAAGGATCAATAGGAACTATCACCTTTTTCAATGCATGCATTGAAATTGCATCTCATGCAGATATTTTTCTCTTTGTTTCTTTCTTTTTCTGTTCTTCCTGCACATAACTATATACAGAAAAATGGGGTTATTAGTAGAGCTTAGTCCTGGTCAAGCAGCAGTAGTTTTCCTGGGTAGCCTTTCCAAAGGAATATTTAGAATTAAACATTCTAATTCTTTAGAGCTAATCTTGGCTCTAAAGTATTAATACATTAGTTCTAAAGTATTAATACACATAGAAATTAGCTCTAAAGTATTAATACATATAGAAATGTGAAGATGTGGATGCAATGAGGAATAACCTTTATTGTTTATTCCTTATAGACCAGAGACTCCTCATACCACTAAAGGCTTTAACAGAGCTACATGCTACAGTACATTTGTGAGACTGAAAGTTGCCAGTTCTTGGTTACCAGCCACAGTTCTTATGGAAGTCTGGTCAAAACACCTTCTCTATGGAGGATGTGCCATGACAGAGGACAGTGATGAGATAGTCGTTCATTTATTTAATCCTCGTACATTCTTAAATACCTCCACGGGGGGTTAGAGTCTCCTTAAATAACAGTAACCTTCCTTGTTCCATGTCTGGAGCCATTTCAAAGATAAATGTTTAGTCAAAGATAAATGATAAATAGTAGAGGTTAGTCTGACTAAGCTCTAAAATAACCCCATTTTTCTGTATATATAGTTATGTGCAGGAAGAATAGAAAAAGAAACAAAGAGAAAAATATATGTGCAGATCAAAATATCAACTTTTTTAAAAAAGATTTATCTGTTTGCACATACAGAACTAGGGTACAGACCAGAGGAGCAGGGGTAGTGAGAGGATTCACCAGAGACAGAGTGGGGAGCAGAATAGGTCAATATACTGAAATACGCTGCTAAGGTGAGTAGCAGGCTAGACAGGAGAAGTCTGCAGTGCCATGTGGGTAATCTAACTGGCTGGAGATTGAACTAGAGCCGAAACGGCTGCAGTGAGCTTCGCTTTAACCTATTGTGCCACCAGAGAGGGCCCAAAATATCAACTTCATTACAGATAAATTTGATCGGAGAAGTGACCATATAGACTTGCTGACATAATCGCTACGCTCTGAGTTAAATTTGTTGCTCAAGTTGCTCACTAAGATTTAGTGCAGTGGAGAGAGAATATAGGTCCCTGAAGACAGGCTGACTTCTTCCTAAGCAATCCATGATATTCGGCTACACTTCCTGTGTTAGTCAGGATTCCCCAAGGAAACAGAAGCAACACATAGCAATATACATGCATTATATTAGCTAGTATCTTATTATATATTATGTAATATTTATATTATATTAACTATATTAGACAATACTATTCTGCATTTATATTATAACATACATCATAAATTTGGCTCACAGAGGCTAAGAAGCCCCAAAATCTATAGTTGGCAATCTGGAGACCCAGGAAATCTGAGATGTGGTTCTATAATGAAAGCCCACAGACTTGAGCCCCCCAAAGAGCCTACATTTCAATGAGTCCAAAGACTGTGAAAGACCAATGTCCTAAATAGTCAGGCAGAAGGAGTTCTTTTTTGGTCATTCTTAATGTTTTATTCAGTTCTTCAATTGACTGAATGAAAACCACTCATATGAAGGAGGTTTCTATTTTATTCAATTTAGGGAGATTCAAATGTTACTCTAATCCAGAAACACCATCACAGACCTTCAGAATAATGATTGACCAAATGTCTGAGCATCCATGCCCCATTCAAGTTGACACCTAAAATTGCCCACCCACCGCCAACTAGAGGAGTTACTACCTATTCTCTTAGGAAGGCAAGGGGGTGGGAAAGCAGTTGAAACTCCTCAGCAGTTTCTGAGGAGCCTCAGAAACCTGGTGGGATCCCGAGCTGTGGGGAAATAAGGACTCTATCCAATAGCAGACAGCATGCTAGAGAGTGGTCATGTCAAAATGCTTATAAAAAATTCCCTGATTAAAAAAAAAAGCAAAGCACAGGAGCAGTACAGAGGCTTTAAAATATTTGTTTTAAGACAATGTAGTGAAAAATAACAAAAACGTCTATACAGGAGTGCAGAGCTGAGGAACACAGCACTGAGTGACTAACATGTCTATATAAAAGTCTGACATGTCTTGCAGGCTATGATTTGACCCAGTTTGCACCACAGTCCATCTGCTACTGCTATGGTATAAGTTGATTTTTTTACAATCCGTGAACATGTTGGGTCACAGATATTGGAAATCTTTTTACAAGAACACAGGTGCAGTGACCAAAATGGGATTAAAGGAATAACCCAACGGTGCCTTCTCAAAGTGGCAAGGATACCTGCATGGAAGACAGTGATAGAAAAATGTCTGGTTGTCATCACTATTATATCCTTATTAATACCCAGTTACCTCTGGATTCCTCAGATGTTTTTTGTTTGTTTTTCAGCTAAAGAATGATCTGACTCTCTTTGCTGCTCTTCCTGTTGGCCATCTGGGAAATATCTGACAATAAAATGTCAAGCAGTTCATCATAGTAAATCTGATATGTAGTCTTATGGAAGAATCTAGAATTTGAGGTTTGAAGCTCTGGATTGCAATGCTGACCCTAATTTTATTGACTCTGGGCATATCTTCAAACCTTGCTGAGATTCTAAAAATGAAGATGTTCATAAGAATAGAGATAGTTTACAAACATTCACTGAGGATGAAGTTAGGTAATACATGTGCTGGTGCTCTGAAAAATGCAGGGCTATCCAACATCAGTTATTATTTGATGAAAGATCTGGTGGATTTGTATGTTGAAACATGGCACACCTCCTTCACTTTCCTTTTTCTCCTGCTGTCTTACCTGATTTCTGTCCTTAACATTGCATGCTTATATCCTCCCTGGGGAAAAATACACATCGTATGGTGACCAGAGTAATAAAGTGCTGCCTTACATGAAAATGCTTAGGCCAACACACTTTCTAGACTGATGTATAAAAAGACATTGTTGAATGAGGAGCGTCTGGTTTGTTTTTTCAATATGGAGTTTTGTTTCCACCAGGAGAATTCTACTTCCACTGAGTTAGACTTCTGAAAATAGTGTATCTGCTTCAGGCTATCTCTGGGTTTTTCTTTCCACTGGGGGGTTAAAAAGTCCAAAGTGATTTGAGTAAAATACCAGAACAGATATCTTCCCTAAGAGAAAACCAGACTTCCAGAAACCTAAAGCATCTAGACAATGGTAGAATACCCAGAAAAAAAATTTCTTTTATACTTATTTACCCATAATCTTAAAACCATATCAAATGGAAAAATAATTCTCCTGATTATAAGAGAGAAAAAGTTAAAAATAAAAAAAAATTGATGTATAATAATTACAAAAATTCAACAGAATCAGGACATGGCAAACAGAGGTGCAAGGTCAACAAACAGACCTCTAATAATTACAGGGGTTAAGACCAGAAGAGATTTCAGGGGTCATCTGGTTAATACATATAGCATATCATTATGTTGTACACCTTAAAGTAATAGAATGTTATGTCAATTATATTTCAATAAAACTGGGAGAAAATGTAAAAGAAAAATCACTCAGTTTGCTATAACAGACATAACTTAAACACTTTATGTATATAAACCTCTGGGAGACTAAGATGAAAGATGTGGATCTGCTTTTAAGGGCCCCTTAACACGCCCCTAATAGTATAGTACTTACAGCAGGACTAAAAGCAGCGGCTTTGGAGAGCATTAAGAGGATAGTGCTCAGATCTGACAGAAGTCTCAGGAAAGTCCCAGTGGAGATAGAGTATGATTTGGAGAAGTCTGCTCAGCCCCTTGGGAAGGGGAGGAAGGACTTTGGGAAAGGCGAAGAACATGAGGTAGGAGAAGAGGTCACAAAACCATAAAGAGTAATCTGGACGTAGCCAATGATTCAGTCACTTGAGGGTGGAAAATAATACTGAGGTTGGGAAAGGAGGCTGAACTTTGAAGTTCTAGGGAGTTCAAAAAGCAATATTAAATAGAGGTTAAGAACATCACTTCTGGAGTTCAAATGCTGGCTCTGCTATGTAATAATTGTTAGACTTGAGGAAGTTACATGACCTTTCTTTTCTTTCACATCTGGAAAAAGGAGAAATTATATAAAAGTACCCCCCCTTTTATGGAATTGACCATTAAATTATAGTCAGGATTAAATCAGATAACACATGTAACACCCTTAGGACAGTGTCTGGCATGTGATAAGTACTCAAAAATACCTAACTATCATTACTGAATTTGTTGGTAGGGATGGATAGTGCTTTCTCATCACATGTTGAAGTCTTTACTCCCTGTGTGACTGTATTTGGAAACAAGACTTTAAGAACATAATGAAGGTTTAAAATAACCATACTGTTTGGGTCCTAATTCAATAAAATTTGTGGCCTCATAAGAAGATGAAGAGAGAGGTTACTCTCTCTTCATGTTCATGCAACAAGGAGATACCATGTGATTACAGAACCAGGAGCCATCTACAACCCCAGAGCATTCATACAGGTCATAACTATGCTGGCTTCAGGTTCAGACACCCAGGCTCCAGAAAGGTAAGAAAATAAACTTCTGTCATATAATCCACTCAGCCTATGGTATTTTGTTTTAGCAACTTGAACTGCTCTAATAGGGATTGCAAACTCAATTGCCTATACACAAGTAATATAGCTAAATGAAAACTTGTTCAGAGAAATACAATTGTTGTGTAAACTTAATAATAAAAGCTCAATGATATACTTTCACTGGACATATTTGACAGACATCAGAGAGTATGTTGAGTGACAGCTAGCTCAAAAAACAAGAGCTGCACTTGGGTGGAGTCAATCGATTCTTGTGTGAGAAATAGAGTCAAACATCCTAGGATTGTCTGGCATTTTAAAGAAAAGAAAGACTGGGGGGAAATTCTAAATTTTAAAATATTGAGCAAAATACAGTAAGGGCATAAAAATAAAACTTGGTCTATCAACCACTGAGTTGCTCCATCAAAAATGTTTAGAGACTTGTACCTGAAAGACTGGTCCAGGGTGAGGAGAGCCCAGTGGCAGGCAGTGGTTGAGATGAACAAGCTATGTCAAGTGGAAAGAGCCTGAGTTTTCCAGTCAGACCTAAACATGCTCCATTTTAACTCGATGACCTTTAGGTAATATTTCAACCTTCTGAGAGTCAGGTTTTTCAACATTATCATTCATTAATGGTTACTGAAGGGATGAATGGACAACTATATAATAAAAAGTACCTTGTGAAAACTGAAAGTATTAGTTCCTTTTCTCTTTCTTTTCAGTAGCAGCCTGAAGAAAGAAATGGTGGAATGAAAAGAATGCTATGAAGACATTACAGGGTTTGGCTGGATGAGAGGGACTTCATTGTTGATGACCACTGGGGATGAAAAGGATGAAGAAGCTATTAACCTCTTCACAGGAGGGAAGAAATTAGGTGAACAGGTTTTACATAAATTGAACTTAAGGACTGTGCTGCTCAATGTCCATGGAACATTTGTGTTGAAATGTCCACAGTTGTCCACACAAGGCCATGAGGAAAGCAGTTAGAGATATAGTTTTGGGTGCTATCATGTAATGGAGAACAGTTGGGGGCATAGAGTAGCTAGGATTTTTCAGAGACCAAGTGATAAAGAACCAAACCCAGACCCAACATGGCAAAGAATGATACAAAGAGAGAATAAGTGATGGATGCAAAACCAACTTGGGACTGAGGGGGAACAACCAGAGGGACACCCACAAAATAATGAACATGTATAGGGAAGGAACATTTTAAGAAAGAAGAGGTTTTTGAAGAAATTATAAGTAGATTGAAAGTAAAAAAGAGAAAAGTTGGGTTTTGTAATTTGACCTTTACCAGTGACCTTTTGGAGCACCATTTGCTGAGAAGACTAACTCAAGTAGCCTGACTTTCAAAAATCAGCTAGCAATTCCCCACCACCCTTTTATTTGCACATTCTGAACTTTCCATGATGATTCCAATCCATCAAGGAAACATTAAATTATCTGCAGAACCAAGAAAGTATGTTTGCATTTAGGATGAGGTATTTGTAGAAAATATGCTATAAATTAAGCCTGATATTCCTGTAGTGAGAATGATAGAGGGTAGGATTATGTTCTTGACACAGGGCCTTGTGCCCAACATTTTATAAGCATGAACACAAACTCCATATTGAATTAATTAATTATAAATGATAACTATGTATAATATAAAGCCTCTTCAAGTATACATAATTAAACAGGGTAATACAAAAACCAATCACATAAATTATATTTAATATGAGGGAATAGCATAAATATTAAACAAAATTATTATTTTATTTCCTGACATTCTTGTTCATTGGCAAATGATGGGAAGTTTGGCATCATAGTGTCAGAGGAAACTTTGAAAAAGTTTTTACAAACATCGCTGAAAAGTCTTTGGAGGCTATTGGCACTGCTTGCTGTCTTTATGAAGAATTAGTGGCTTATGGTTTTGCTTGCCTCTTTGTCTAATAGTTTCTATAGTAAATGTTAGGTGCCGAAATGTTACTTTCTCTGTTACTACCAAGAACAAAATCTTTGTTTTCCTAACCTGCCACCTCATCAGGATTAGCAAACTCCACTTATATCCTGAGGTTAAATCTTTATATAACATTTAACTCATATTTTAAAATGTTGATGCTCTCATCTTGTTACCCTACATATTATTAAAAGAGGCTCAAACCTGCTACTGAAATGGTAGAAAATGTTATCAAAGTTAAGTTTGATCCAGATTGGTGGTAGTTTGATCTTTCAGTGGAAATTATGGAAAAGTATGTCTTAGGTGTTTCTAAAGAAATGAGAGTGATATTGTAATAAACATGAGGATTTCTCAGTTGTTTTTTTTTTAAATATTCATTTATGCATACAGAAATGGGGTACAGGCAGAGGTGCGGGGCAGCGAGAGGATTCACCAGAAACAGAGTGGGGAGCAGAACAGGCTGATAGAGGAAATACACTGCTGAGGGAGCAGCGAGCAGGTCCCGAGAGCTCTGCTAAGCCAAGTGGGTCACCCACGGGGCAGGGCTCAAACTCGCACTGGAGCCTCCACGGATAGGCTAAGCTTCACAGTGCAGGGCTTCAACCCATTGCAACACGAGGGAGGGCCCCCAGGATTTCTCATTTATTTGTCTTATACTTTGGAATTTAGGAGGTACTTCTGATGCATTAACTCATGGGGAGCTCAAAGTGCTCCCATACTTAATAGGAGATCACTGTCATTATTTTTAACTGTTACATCTAAAGACTGAGCATGAATGAAATTCAGTGTCTTCCCCTGAGCAATAGATACAGTTAATAAAGTCAGGTCTTTGCTCTTCCAGAAAACTGTCCCTCCAAGAGAGCAATCTTCATTTCCCTTGGGATGCTGTGCACTTAGACAAATGTTTATTCAAATAATTTTAGAAAATGTTTTTGGGTAGATTTTGTCAATAACTCTAGAAACTTGCCATTTTTATCTATCTTCTCTTACTTCTTAAATTGCCATTGCTTTCCTCTTAGACACTGGAGAGACAGTGTTGCTGGTGGTTGTTTTAGATATTTGAAGGTGTCTACCCATGAGTTAGGTGAACCAGAGGACCAAACTAAGACCAAAGGTCAAGGAACTGTTGGAAAATGTGTTACCTTGCTGGCAGAATCACTTAGGGGCACTTGTTGTCACTTTCCTACTCTTCCTGCTAGTAGTTAATCACACATCAAGTTGAAAATTAACTCCATTATTAGGAACTGCTATGTATCAAATTGCCAGATACCAAACACTACCTACCCTTATTATGAAAGTTGGGCAATATACTACAAATGTTTCCAGTAAAGTGATTACAATTTTATTTCCACTCTTTAGTTTTAATAAAAGTACGTTTTATTTCTTTCAACATTTTACTATTGTCAAATCTTCCATTCCTTTATAGCACCAAATAGAACATGGAGGCCAGTGTAAAATGACATCTAGACCATGGTTGTTGTCATTTATATTGATGATAAACAAAGATAGAAGGAGAAGAATGTTTATGACAAACTTGAATGAATCACCAAGTGAGATGGTATAATTTTCTTCTGGTTGCTTCACAAACAGTATATTATCGTTTCCAAATGGAAATGATGCTACCAGAGTTTTTCTGTCTTTCCAGAGTAGTTCATGTTTTTTTTTTTTTTTTAAAGATTTTATTTATTTATTCATACAGAACTGGGGTACAGGCCAGAGGCTCAGGGGCGGTGAGAGGCCTCACCAGAGACAGAGTGGGGAGCAGAACAGGCAGATCGACGAAGTACACTGCTGAGGGGAGCAGCGGGCGGGCCAGGAGAGGTCTGGCCCGCCATGTGGTCTCCTCCGGGGCAGGCAGCAGGCGGGAATCGAACTCATTCGGAAGCGGCTTCAGACTCCCAGCGCTGTTCTTTAACCCGCTGCGCCACCAGGGAGGGCCAGAGTAGGTCATGTTTTATGAGTAAGTGTTTTCTTATTGACATGATGGATTTGCTCCCTTCAGTCATTCATGTTCTCCTTGACCAAGGTTATGCATTTTCAAAATGGCTGACCAAAGAAGAATATGTTAGAATATTTACTAAAGATTAAGTGCTGGTTTTGGTGATTTATTTATTTATGCATAGAAGATTTATCTATTTATATATGCATACAAGAACTAGGGTACAGGCCAGAGGTATGGTAATGAGAAGATCCACCAGAGACAGAATGGGGAGCAAAACAGGCAGACTGATGGAAATCCACTGCTGAGGGGAGCAGCCCATGGGACAGGAGAGGTCTGCTGCATCATGTAGGTCACCTCCCTGGCTGGGGGTCGAACCCATGCTGCAGTAGCTGCTGATAGCTTCATAGTGTTGCAGCTCCAACTCATTGTGCCACAGGGGAGGGTGGGCAGCTTTTTTGTTTGTTTGTTTTGTTTGTTAGTAACTTTTAGGGCCCATATTTAGATATTTCCAAAAAATAAAGGTGAGGAGGGGTGTTTAAATCTGTGTGTTATATACTAAGAACGCAACCTCTCAAAAGTACTAAAGGTGTCTCCTCTTTAAGATTTGTGTGTATGTTGGGAGGAAGAGACAGGGTCCCATTTTTGGAAAGTATAGTGGATCCTGGACAATATTTAAAAGGGAGACAGAGTGATGGCAGTTTTTGTGGTGTTGATGCAGGTAGTGGCAATCAGGAAAGATGAGTTTATAAGGTGATCAGATTCTGACACTCACGAGCATCCTAACACCCACAATGTGATTATAAGCTCAGAAAAAGATCTTCACGTGGAAAAGGGGAAATCCCTCAAAGATGGATTTTGTGCAGATGGACTTGGCTACACTGATGTTTTGAGACATAAACCAGACAGACTATCTGTATCCTACCTCATGGTCAAGCAGGGGAGATTGCCTTTAAGTCAAGGACTGGGGCACCCACCTTGAGAATTAAGGGGCCTGAGAAACCTAAACAATTTGAGTATAATGATTCCTGGAGCTAAAGGAATGAAAGTATTATCTTTTTTTCCCCTGAATACCTTGTCTTTTTTCCATTACTTGTACATTCAACTATGACACATATTATCTTCCTAGAAATCATTTTTTAACTACCTCACAGGGATTCATAAATGTGTAGTTTCTATGACTCCCTGAAGGCCGAATACTCTAGGGCCCTTAAGAAATTTTCAGTTTGCCTTCAGGTTCTATAATGCCTGAGATCCCTTGGGATTTTTTCTAGCTACTATTTCACTATAGGTTCATAATGCCTTAGCTAAAACTGTTGGGGTCAAATGTATTCCAGAGATCAGATCTTCTTAGATTTTAGAATAGTAAAAATGTAAATGACATAACATCCTCTGTAACACAAGGAATTAATATTTTCATAGTGAATGAATGAACCATGATGATAAGGGAATACATAAGAATTTTAAAGAGTCGTGTCAATTCACATCAGCTTTTGCTGCTACCAAATTTATACCACATCTATGAATAAAATATTTCAGTTTTCAGAGATTTTAGATTTCAGAACTGTGGACAGGAGATTGTGAATCTATACTGCAATTGTTAACCATCATGAAGACCAGAAGACAGTGACAGGTAGAACTGAAAGCCTCAATGTAATTTTCTTGTGTAATAGACAAAATAATAATAAATCCTGAAGATAACAGTCCCTCATCACTGAACTTCTTGAATATTATCTTACATGGCAAGAGATGTAAGAAAGTTTAGGAACCTGAGATGTAAACTTACAGTGGATTATCCATGGGGCTCTGAGTGTAAACACAATATGTTTTTCAGATGGAGGAATAAGGATTTTTTAACACATAGAGATTTAGAGAAGGTAATGTTGGAGACAGGAGAGACAGGAGAGATTTGAAGATGCTGTCTATGGAGATCAGAATGATTCAGCCACAATCAAGGAAAGCCAGAAGTCAGAAACACCAAGAAAAGAAGATAGATATTTGTGTTGCATTTTGAGAGAGAACACAACTCAGCATACACTTATATTTCAGTTCATTGAGAGTGATTTTGGATTTCTTTCTTCCAAAGCTATGAGAACAATGAGGGAGGAAGGAGGAATGGAGGGAGGTGGAGACAAGGAAGAATGGAAGGAAGGAAGGAAAGGAGGGAGGGAGGGAGGGAGGGAGAAAGGCAAGAGGGAGGGGGAGGAAGAAAGGAGGGAGAAAGGGAGGGAGGGAGGTCACCCAGTTTTGGGTAATGTGTCACAGCAGCCAGCCCTCACTTCAGTCTTGCCATGCCAGTCATTTACTTTGGATTACCTTTCTTCTCCCAACAAATCTTTGAGTGTGACTTAACTTCTATAAATTTTATGTTTTATAAAAGTGAAGGATTATAAGACACACTTGAGATAGTTGGTGGAAGAATTAACTTTAAAAATATAAAATGCTTAGTATAGCAGTGGTATAAATTGAGTCCTCCATAAATGCTAGTTTTTGACATTACTATTCTCTGAGAATCCTTTTATAACTTTCCAGGATATATGAATTTACATTTCTGTTTGAGTCCATCCATATTGCACAGAGAGTTGATCAATCAAATCTCAATTTTTCCTCATCTAAAAGATTTTGCCAGTCCATTTATATTCACCAATGTCACAGTGATGATGCATTTGATGTCTAAGAGTGTTAGATGTTTAAAGACATACCAATCAGGCCTGGGGACTTCTATTTTTATCCCAAATATTTTACATTCCCAAAGCCTGGAATCTTGAACCTGGTGTCTTCAGTCAGACCAACACCAATTTGCTCGACAAATACTTAGGAATTAGTACATTTTCATATAGGCCACTTTTTCCAAAAGTGGGCAACTATTGAAAGTATGAGAAAATTCTAGCAATTAATAACTGTAAACTTGTCTGAACTCATGAAAAGAACAAAAACATGTTTCTTCCTTCTTTCCTTTCTTTCTTTTTCTCTTTCTCTCTCTCTCTCTCTTTCTTTCTCAAGAGATGGGGTTTAGGCCAGAGGTACAGGGGAAGGGGTGGTGAGGGGCAGAGGATTCATCAGAGACAGAGTAGGGAGCAGAACAAGCATAACAAATTGCTGAGGGGAGCAGTGGATGAGACAGGAGAGGTCTGCTGTGCCATGTGGGTCACCTCCCTGGCAAGGGATTGAACTTGTGCTGCAGTGGCTTTGGATTGCTTCATGGTGCTGTGCTTTAACTC
Organism: Condylura cristata; assembly: GCF_000260355.1. Classification (NCBI taxonomy): domain Eukaryota; kingdom Metazoa; phylum Chordata; class Mammalia; order Eulipotyphla; family Talpidae; genus Condylura; species Condylura cristata. The sequence continues at coordinate 54,047,632 of NW_004567109.1, forward strand.
CTTGTGCCACCAGAGAGGGTCCCCCCAGGATAACATATTTCTTAGAAAGTACCTACCAGGAAGTAAAAAGTAGGGAGGCAGAAGCCAAAGGCTGGTAAGGAAAGGAAATGGTGAGTATGGTCCAGGTATGATGTTGGGCACAGGCACAGCCTGATAGGTGTTTGTACTACTTGCTGCTGTCAGACCAAACATTCTGGGTTGTTCAGCCTGTTCTGTGACAGCTGTCCTCCTTTGGTAGGACTCATTTAACTATTTGCAGATATATGTCTTAGCTCTCAATTTTTTTTTAACCACAAAACAGACATTTTAAAGTAAATTATTCTTTTAAGCAATGTGATTTTGTAACCACTGACAAATGTTTTAAAGGCTTTGGTAACTGGGAAAGGTCTATAATTTCACATAAAGGTTGACCTGAGATCACAAAACATGATTGGCACCAGCATGATCTAGAACTATCATTTTACAAAGGGGTCATGGGAGGCGCAGAATTCCACCACCCAAGGCATGAAGCAAGACCTGAAGTGCTTCTTCTCCACTCAAATCTATTTCTGTTCCACAGTAGGGCATGGCTATTTGATTCATGGTTAAATACTTTTCTTGACTTTCAAGTTCAACATTTGAAAAGTCTACAACACCAGGGAAAAGGAAATCATACAGAACGGGTCTACAAGTTCAGAGATCCAAATTTAAAATTAGTCCAAGTATGGATGAAGTATGATGGTGTGAAGTTTACTTACTCTCAATCTGTTTAAGCTGCCCCATCAAGAAATTGATCTCACAGGCCTCTATTCTAGCCATTCATAGGTTTTACCACAATGTTCATTATCCAGTGTATCATACCTGTTCTAAGGTGATGTGGTTGAGGACCAGCTAGACTCCGGAACTACATTGTCAGGATTCAAGTCCTGGGTCTACCATTTAATATCCATCGATTTAATGTCTCTATGTCTGTTTGCTCTGAGGAATGAGGATAAGAGTCAAAATTACCTCAGATGTAGGATAAGTGGATTAACATGTGTAGAATACTTACATTAGGACCTGGCACATATGAAGAAGCACTATCTGCATACTAGTTTAATGTGTTCCTTGTCTGTCTCTTCATCTCTCTACCCCAAGTGCCAGTGATATTGTTGGATTTCTGCTTTTCTTTCCATTTTTATTTCTTGTTCCTCTGCCATAGTCGCTCAACTATTTGCAATTCTCACCAAATTTTGAAGTTTCCATGATCTTGTACAGAATTCCCCAACCTGGAATACCTTTTCTTTCAGGGTGATTAAACAACACGGTAAGAAAAAAGTCCAGCATTAAAAAGAGATTGAGAAGGGAAAGACTCTCTTGATCTAATAGATATATTATATATATATATATATGATATATATATATATCATATATATGATATCATATATATACACACATATATACTTCTAAATGTAGTGTATATATAATTTATATATACATTATATATATATATATGTATATATATAATTTAGAAAAAGAGGTTACTGAATGCAAAATGCTGTATGTTACTCTAAAATCTAAAGCTCTTGTTCACTAGTTTTTATGGCCCTCCAAAGATGGGTACATAGTTCACTCAGGAATACCAGTGGCTGTCACAGGTATAAGTGATCCTCAGCAAGAAGTGTTACCACACCCAGTAAACGCCCATTCCACAGCATCAGCCATGTTCCCCTGGGAATCTTGAAGAACCAGCCCCTACACCTGAGGAGAGTTGAAGGCTTTTCCCCTTTCTGCTCCACTGAAATTTTCTTCCTTTGTGTGCTATGTTGATGGCTATTTAAGGTTTTGAATGTTTTGTGGTATCCTGTTTTGTTTTGTTTTTTTTTTTTTCTCTGACACAATTTGAGTCCTCTGGGGGTCAGGGATCACATGCTAGGCATCCTAATGTCCTAGATGTAGGCACAGACAATCCATGAGATGCCTTAGACATCAGTTGGCTTCTTTCCCAGACAACTCATGCTTCCAGATCTCTTCAAATGCTCTGATCTTTATTTTATTTTATTTATTTTTTTAAAGATTTATTTATTTATTTGTGAAATACAGAATTGGGGTACAGGTCAGAGGTGCAGGGACAATGAGAGGATTCACCAGAGACAGAGTGGGGAGCAGAACAAGCTGACTGACAAAGTACACTGCTGAGGGGAGTAGCGGGCGGGTCAGGAGAGGTCTGCCACGCCATGTGGGTCATGTCTGGGGCAGGCGGGGATCGAACTCATGCAAAAGTGGCTTTGGCTTCTTAGTGCTATGCTTTAACCCTCTGTGCCACTAGGGTTATTTTATTTTATTTTATTTTATTCTAGTTGGAGTCTTTTTGTTGTTATTGTCCAATCCTTTCTTGGTCTTTAGGTTTATCTTTCTATTCTTAATCCTCATGTTCATTTGGGTGCTCTCATTTAACTCCATGATTGCACCCATTCTCTACAGGCAGATGTCTCTGTGTCTTAAACTTGATCTCATCTTCCAACCCAGCCTCTGACCAGGCACCTTTGCTGGGTGTTCCTGTGCGCCTCAAAGTGAACCTATTTCCAAACAGAACATGTCCCAACTTGTTGTCTAAAAGTATTCTTCAAAACCTCACTGTGGATAAATACCCTAATTGGGAAATTTGCAGTTCTTCCGCTTCCTTTTCTGCCACATTTCTCAAGTCTTAAAATGCTGAAATGTAGAATTCATATTTAACATTTTTGAGCCCTCCTCAAAATTTCCATTGCCATTGCTTTAGTTTATATCTTCTCTCATCTCCAGTTTGACCTACAGCAACAGCTTCCTAAATTCCTCATTACAGTGACATTTTAGAGGAGTACAGACCAGATGTTTTCCAGACTGTTCCTCAGTTTGGGTTTCCTTATATTTAGTGTCAATTTATACATTTTTGGCAGAAGTAACACATAAGTAATGTATCCTTCCTGCTCACTGCATCAAATGTTAGAGGTAAATGATGTCTCTTTGAAACTAATAAGTAATTTATGGGTAGATATTTTGAGACTGTCTAAATACCCTTTTCCTGATCAAAATCTCGCCAAGTAGTTTATTATCCGTTGATGATTCTTGCCTGAATCAATTATTACCATGATGTCTACAAATAGTGATTTTTTAACCTGTTATTCCCTCTATGTTTTCCAGTTGGCATTCTATTTTAATTAATGCAATAGTATTTGCTACAACATGAGCTCATGAATTCTTATTTTATTCAGTTAAGTCTAATCTCTTAGTGTCCTTATTTACTTTGATATCTAAATTGTCTCAGATTAAGGCAGTGGTAGCCCCTTCAAATAGTTTCTATGTCTTTTTAATATGTTCTCATAATTTCTTCAGTTTGCCTTTATTTCTGCATAAGGAGATGTTTTATTACCTTCATTTAAAAAATATATATATATTTATTTATTTATGAATACAAGAACTGGGTCTAAGCCAGAAGTGCCAGGGTGTGAGAGGATTAACCAGAGACAGACTGAGGAGTAGAACATGTGGATCTACTGAAATACACTGCTGAGGGGAGCAGTATCACTCCTTGGGGTCTGCCTTGCCATGTGGGTCACCTCCCTGGCTGGGGATCAAACTCACGCTTGGTGCAGTGGGTGTGAATAGCAGCATAGTGTTGTGCTTAACCCCATGTACCACCAGGGAGGCCCCTCACCACCTTCATTTTTGAGGAATATTTTGACTAACTATAAAATTATAGGTTGGTTGTTGTTTTCTTGTAGTATTTTAAAAATGTCTTTCCATTATCTTCTGATAATTCATTTTGATTAAATCAGCCCTAGTACTTAGTATTTCTTTGAAAGCAGTGTATTTTTTTTTCCTTCTGGTGGCTTTTAATATTCTTTTCTTTGTCTTTTTAACATGTTTTACTATGCTGTGCCTAGATATAGCTTCTTTATATTTACCCTGATTTAGTTCTTAAAGCTTAAACAACCTGTGGTTTTATGCCTTTCATATTTGGAAACTCTTCAGTAATATTTCTTCAAATATTGTTTTTGTCTCATGTTCATACTCCCCCCCCCTTTTTTTTTGTAGGATTCCAATTATGTGTGTTGGACATTTTCACTGTGTCCTACATAATTTTTCTTTATTTTACACTGGTTACTTTAAATTTGCCTATATTCTGCATACGAACTATTTGTTTCAGCTCTGTTAACCGAGTATTAAACTCAACTATTGAATTCTTAATTTTAGTTACTCTACCTCTGTTTTATAAATTCTATTTGGCCTCTTCATATATATTCCAATTCTCTGCCAAAAACCTCATTTTTTTCTCTTATTGAACAGTTACTTTAATGTCACTATTTAATAATATCTGAAACAGCTGCATCATGTTGGTTTTTGGTTAACAGTTTTTTGTGTTATTATTTCTTAGTGTCTCATACTTTTTGGTTGAATGTTGAGTTTATATATTAGTAATATTAAAAAGCATAGATTCTGTATGGTTCTGTTGTCCTCCTAAGAGTGTTAAAAACTCATCTGGTAACGAGGTTGCATGGAGATTACCTTAATCACGATTGATTTTTGAGTTGTCTTAACTAAGAACCTGAAATCTCTACCAGGTCCTTTTATATTGGCAATCCTTCCATGCTTTTCACAGGCTCCCCAGACCTGCAGGCAGTTGTCCTTCCTGCTATGGTTTTGGAGTCATGTCCTGTAAATAGTTTAGAAATTGACCAACACCTTAAGTGGAGTTTTAGCTGAGATTTTCAGGTTGACTTTTCTGTGGTTTTCTTCTTTGAGGATGTTGCTTCACAAGTCACAGCTGCTTTAGCTCTCCTAAACCCCCAAATCTGCCTTGTAAGGCCATCAGAAGTGCTACTTGCTGCGAGGATTCCAATCCATCAAGCTAAAAGTTTGCAGTTGTTCATGGGGGAAAAAACTAGGTGAAGTGGCTCTTGCTGAGTGCTTCCTTCCCCTCAAGGGATCAGCGACTGTGTTGGTTGCTCTATGATGTTTAAAACAACTTTAATGGTGAAGAGCTTAGTCAAAATCAAACTTGCTAAAGGCAAATATTTTTTCTATTTAGTGATTATGTAAAATATTTCAGAAATATTTTTCAAACTGTCTCAATGTTATTGATTTTTAATGGAATAGCATTCTGGTCAGATATAGTTTATGGGATACATTAGTTCAGATCAAATGAAATAGCCATTTTGGAGGTCAAATATAACTGACTATTGACATTTTTAAAAATCTTTAGTAGCTCTTTTGCAACCGCTTGATATTTCAGAATTTCAAATAGGGAGATTTTTATAATTGTCATGTATGTTTAGAAAGAAATATGCATTCTGTATTTGTTAGAGTGCTCTTTAGTTTCTCTTTCTCTTTAAGACTCTTGACTTCTGATAATGTTTTTCAATTGGCCAGGAGGCAAGACCATCTGCTGTAAGTGACAAGGCACAAAGTTTTCTACTTTGTAAAAAAGATCCATCAATACTAGAACCCATACATCTTCCTCTGGTCTATATGGCAGCAAAATTGCCTTTGCTAGCTTTAGCTTCCACTCAGCCTCCTCTTCTCCTATCTCTGTTGGGGAGGGGGGGGAAAGGCTCTCAAAAATCAAGATTTTCCAGTGCTACACTGGCTCTTAAGACAAAAGAAAAAGCACCAATACTGATCCTTTCTTAAGTTAAAATTTTGATATTTAGTTCAATCTAGATCTTTTTGGTCTTATTTTTTTTTTTTGTTACAAATGTTACATTAAAATGCCATTTATCTTGATGACTGAGTTTTTCGGTACTCCTTACATCTTATGCCTGGGGTGAGGGCTTCATTCCAGTTTGGCTGCCAGATGGCCAGCATTGTAGGAAGCAAAGCTCCTAGTGAGAGATTTTCTCTTCTCTTTGTGGTGTAGAGTAGGGCTAGGGATAATCAACTCCTTGAAGCTATATATAAGCCTGCAGAAGCAGGTTGAAGGAGAGCAAGGCCAGGGAATCTCCCTACTACTGACCTGTGAGAAAAAATTTCTTGTTCCAGGCAAAAGTAGACTTACACCTTATACCAAAGAAAGTGTAGTGTCACCTGCAGAAAGGACTTCATGCCTTCCCCTTCCTCTGTGTTACTAAAGCAGAGAGGAACAGAGAAAAGGATACTGCAGCTTGTCTTAACTGCAGTCATATGCTCTAGATATGTTAGGACAGGAAAGAGAAAAGATTTATATTGAAGAGATTTAGGTTGAGATTTTAATAGACTGAACTATATATATATAGATTTTTTGATATCATTGTTCTTTTTTGCACAAAGTCTGATTTCTCTTAGGTGTAATCCCCATACAATTCCTACCACCAGGTCACCCATGAACCATCACCATAGCTTCTTAGCTTCTTGTGCTTTTCCTACCCCTGTTTTAATTCCTTTACTGATGAGTGTCTGCTAGTTGTTGTTGTTGTTGTTGTTGTTTTTTAGCAGATTTATCTTTCAGTAATCAACAGTAACCAGTTTTGGGATCCTTATCTAAGTTGTCATTGTCATTAAGGAAAAGGGGAGATTTGACAATATGAAGTGTAAGGAAATTCTTGGAAGTAGTAAAGTGACTTCAAGTTTATTTTCACTGAAATGATATGGTTGTGTATAGACTGATAATAAATGAAGTTTATTAAGTTATCACTGGTTAATTTGCATTTACCTCACCTATTAGATTCTGAGAGAGGTCAGTTAAATCTCCAGCTATCATAGCTAATTCAACTACTAAGCTACTATTTTATAAAATTTGAGGTTATATTGTTAGTGGGTGTGGGTATAGGTCTATGATAATGATTCCCACTTCATATTGTTTCCTAATTTAACTCTGCTTTTGTCTGGTATTAAATTTTTTAGTATAGTTTCGTAGCGTATTTTTCCAATAAATTATTATTATTTTTTAAAGATTTATTTATTTATTCATACAGAACTGGGATACAGGCCAGAGATGCAGAGGGTGAGAGGATTCACCAGTGACAGAGCAGGGAGCAGAACAGGCAGATCGACAAAGTACACTGATGAGGGGAGCAGCGGGCGGGTCAGGAGAGGTCTGCCATCCCATGTGGATTTCCTCTGGGCAGGCGGGAATGGAACTCATGCGGAAGTGGCTTAAGCTTCTTAGTGCTGTGCTTTAACCCGCTGCACCACCAAGGAGGGCCCTCCAATAAATTATTTTTAACATGTCAGTGTTTTTTACATTAGGATTTATTTCTGAAGGTTAATTTATAATAATACTGCCATTAACCGTACTTTTGTCACTTTCCCCTTTCATCCATTGGCTATGTCAAATTTTATTGTGTTGTTCAGAAGATTACACATCTATTTTTATTCTTTAATGAATACCTCTATGTTATATATAACCATATATTTTGCAGTTTCATCAACATCAAAAGTTTATCAATAATTATATCTTTCTTCTGAACATAACCAAGACTTTATCAATTTATTACTTCCCTTTTTTAAAGTTCTGTGTTTTCTCCTTGCAAGGTTTTGAAATTTTTATATGATTTTTGATATTCTTAAATATCTCTCTACTAATAGAATTTTACATCTTCACTTTGAGGGAATTTTTTGGGATTATTTCTTATTTCCTCCGTTACATGGTCTTTCCTTTTTTTTCCCCCCCTTCCTCTTTCCTTCTTCCAACACTTGGTAGTTCTTGGTATCTTCCATTCTATGGCCATATCCATTCTGTCCTGCAACTGTTTTGAAATTCTACTATTAATTTTTTCATATCCAGTAATTCTGTTTCCTCTTTATAACATTTGCTCCCATGTTGCATTTATATTACCTACTCATTTTCTTCTCTATCAAGATATTTATTACTCTTATTTCTAATTTAAGTAAGTCCTGTTAGGTTCATTTATTCAACTATTTTGGGTGGGTAGGTTTTTCCAGTTGTCCATATAGTTGATGCTTTTCAGATGTGTTTTCTTCCCTGCAAGTGCATCCTTTACCCTCTTGGGACTTTTAGATGCCACTGCTAGTTCTGTGGAGTGTGGAAAAGGGGTTTAAGTATAGATCTTGAACTTTTCCGGGTAAGTGACATTTGTTTTTGAGATGGGTGTGATGGAAATCACGAACTTCTAGAGATGGCTTTTCTGAGTTTAACACATCTATGTGTTTTCCCTTTCCCCAACTTTAATCTCATATAATTTTGAAACAGCAGGAACTCTGTACCTAGAAAGTCCCTACCATAAATTTCTTTGGTCCACTTTTACTAGCAATAAGATTTTTTTTTTCCTCTAAAATATGCATTTCAGAGATGTCTTTATTGCTTATCATGTCCTTTTTGGATGGAAAGAGGAAACTCAACTGTTAAAACCTGATTATGAGGTATGCACAGGACTACCAAAAGTGACCCACAGTAGTCCGGAGGCAATAGAACACTATCCCCTGGCACTAGGTGTGATTTGGCACCCAACATGGGAATATGAGAAGGCCTGTTGTGCAACTGCACCTGTACCACTAGCAGCCCTCACAGAAACACTTCTCCGGCTCCACCCACTGGCTGAAACTTGGCCCTACCTCCCCTGCTTGTCTACAAAGAGTGAAACTGCAACTTTCTCTGGGTGATTGCCCCAGAGCACTATCTATTGCTTGAAATAAACCCAGATGTTCTTATACCCAGATTTTCATTACATTCTTGAGTGAAATACTCAAAGACCCATCACATTCAGCCCTTAGCAACTTTTTAGTAACAGTTGGACTTCAACACAACTAAAGAGAGGAGAGGGTAAGGTGGGGGGAGAATGCTCATGACCTCAGCCAATTAACCTGTGTTTGGCAAGATTGGATTTCTCACCTAACTTAGCTCTACTGCTCCAAGACAGTCCCAGGTTTCTGGACTTGGCTTTCTGAAGCATAAAGACACTGCAAATATCCACTTAAGGGAGGAAAAGTACACAACTAGACATGTCTCTCCTCTCATCTCCCCTCTCATCTCCCCTAGGGTCTATGATCCTCTCTGACTCAACCTACAATTCCCTTGTCCTTACACTAGGCCTTTTTCCTGCCTTTGTTAGGATTTCTCACCACTTTTAAGGTTCTTAGATGGATGGAAGAGGATAATGTGATACCCATCTATTTCTTCATATTTTGGTTCAGGGAATGGATACAGCCTCCCACTCAAATTCACCACCAAGACCAGGACTGTGAATAGATGGTCTGCTTATCACAGAAATTAAGAATTACAAAACTGTCTCCACCAGAAGCAAATTTTGGGGGCAAAATGATCGTAAATGGGCTCAACACATATAGGGTTAATAAAAACAAAAACATAACTTTAAGATCTTTTATAGAACTTTCAGGATCTTTTTCCCTTGGTTTCTACTCAATATTAATTTTTACCTCAGGGAGAAAAAGGACCTTCTGTAAAAATCCTTTATTCTCCCTTCCCCCATTTATATTAAATAACACAAAATTATTTTAATAATGTGATATGGAATCTAGAGACAAAACACTTTGGTCTACAAAAGGGAACCAATTTATTTCATAAATCACATTCTTCTGCTCCTTCCAGCAATTTCCCTTTTCCCTGGGAGGGGGATGTTATTATGTTCTTTCTGTGGCTCTTTGTGTAATTTTAATTTATCATTAAGTAACACTTTGCTTTTTAACATAAAGAATTCCGTGTGCTTGATGGAGCAGCACTCCATGGAAAGTTAGTTCACAGCAACAACTGTTTGAAGCAGAGGAGTTTATTAATTTATCAGAACCTTATGTTCAACTTCAGATTTCTCAGCATAGGAACCAACAATCAGCTGCACCTGTTGCCAATTAAAGTATTAATGGCCCATCAATCAAACAAAAATCATTGCAAATAGAGATTACACAAGCTCTGTACTCCTGTCATTTTTTGGAAGTCATCCCTTATTTCAAAAATAAGTGGAATCCACAAACTATATCCTTCAATCTGATTCTCCACTTTTCCTCTGTGATGATTTTAGTAACTGAATGCTTTAGACTGTGAGGGCAAATGCATTTTCCACTGCAGGAAACCACAGTCTTATGCTTAAAAAGTAATAATGTTGCTTATACATGTGGAGAATAACAGGCCCCTGTTAACATTTTTACAAAGCTGGACAAAAGTTAATTATTAGGTTTACAAAAAGCAGGGAAGTACTAGCCATGATGGAACTGGATGGGTTCTTTATGGCCGGCACAGATTCTATGTTTATTCAGAAGAAGAGATTTATGGTGTAAACACTAGAGTCCAGTAGAGAAGTTTCTGCTTTTAATCCTTTATTTTGAATAGGTCAAGACTTTCTGGGAGGTGGAAGGAGATGCAGATAGCAAAGGAGGACAGCAGTCTAAAGCACATTCGCTATGAAAGCAGGCCAAAAAAAAAAAAAAATCCAAATTCCAAACCTGATGGCCCTCATTCTTACGATGACCTTGACCCCTTCCTTACTCCTTCTGAATTTTTAAATTTATAAGGGAGTGATACAATGACTATGTTCTGGGGGTTGTGTGGACTAGATGAGATAGTGTGTGGAAGATTCTAGCACAGTACCTGGTCAGGTAGACTCTTCCCTATTCTTTTTCCCCATCAGGGAATCAGGGATAGGTGTCCCTTTGTGGTCGGCATGAATATCTTGCTGAGATAATGTAAAGAACTTTCGAGTAACTGACCTATTCCCGAGATAACACCTAAAATGGATGAAAACCTTCCCTAAATTATTCTGCTACAAACTATCCTAAATTGCCTTCATATTTCCCCTCCTTGAATTTCTATACTGCTTAGAATCTGTATCACTTAAAAGATATTCATCACTTCTTCTACCTGGTGGAAATGGCAAAGCAAGTCTGTACCATAGAGAATAGCACCTTGGTCTTTGAAATCAGATGGTCTTGGGTCAAATCAAGGCTGTTACTTTTAAGTTGTGTCATTGTGGACAATCTGAGGCTTCTTGTTGCCTTAGATTGAACTCTGGAAAGTGGGCATAAAAATTACCCTCCCAGCACAGTTCAAACAAACTAGTATGATGTGGATGCAAACACCTGCATGGTGCCCATTATTGAGTGGTTGTTTATTGTTAAGGTCAGTTAGGACCAGAGTAGACAATGCCACCAGATCCTAGGGTTTCTAGCAAGAATGACAGATTAGCCAAGAAAGGCATCAAGTGGAGAAAAAACAAAAGAAAGCAATTAGATAATTTAAAAGCAAAGGCTGTTTGACTTCTAGCTTAATTAATAAAAATCACAGGTGATATTACAGTGACATTGCCCTTATGGAAAAAGTTAGATTAAGTTTACATGACATCATTATGGGAAACGTCAGGTACATGCGCATTATATCACTTATAGTTCAAGGGGAATATAAATTCAAAGTCAGGTGCTATGTTGCCTTCTTTGTTGCATTCTAGCCTGTGCCCGACACAAAGCTTCGCACTTAGTAGTTGTTTAACTAATCTATGTGTATGATTAGGAAAAAAATCTCCTTGTCCAGTGACCTAGGTGTCTCTAGCCCCAAGTTTCTATGTAATGCTCAGAATATATTTCAGAAAAAGAACTTCCACTGTAATATAATAAACAATAAACATAGCAATATAATCTAAACTATTCTGACTCACAAAATGTTGGGAAATGAGAATTTTAATAAGAGGTGTCTCTATGCTAAAATAGTTTGAAATCATTGCTTTAAATCTTCACTACAATTTTATATCCCTCATTGTTGTACACTTAGATATACATTTGTTTTCTTTTGCAGGGTTACCTTTAGCCCATTTGTGGGGATGTAATATGCACAGTCCCTGTCCCACCCCTCTGCTGCCATGTTTTAAAGATGGGTGTGACTGATGGCAGTTTCTCCTCCTTAAATAACAGAGATTGCTCAGCAAAGTGGGCGCATGACCAGAACAAGGCCAAGCACACTGCTTGCTAGTGGGATGTGGTGTTTAAAAGTCATAGTTCTCCCTGGGATTTCCAATGAGGGCTTCCAGAGGTTACTCTCCACTATATGAAATCCCTTCTGCTGTAGGAGCACACAAAGCACCATTGGGAGCAGAAGTGTGTCCTGTAAATAGAGACTCCCAGTTCCAGTCTCTGGGCCTTTGCTGATGCGTTCCTTTCCTCACTGCTGAAAGCTAGACAGCATCTTTTCTAGCCTTGCAAGCTAATCCAGTAGGTTATCAAATAATGAGTTTGTGTTCAACTCATTTGTTTATGTGGGAAAAAATAGATTCCTGGCCTGTGTTGCAGTTTGTGTGGATTTTGCAAATTCTCCCCTGGTCTGTGTGGGTTTTCTCAGGTTACTCCAGTTCTTTCCCACATTCCAAAGATATGCATTATGTTCACTGTCCTGTCTCAACTGTCTGAGTGAGTGGGAGGGTGTGTGAGAGCACTCTGTGATGGAACAAAGGTGTCCTGCCCATACTTAAGTCCTTCCTTGCACCCTGAATTGCTGGGGTACACAGCAGCCAATTGTAACCTTGATGTAGAATAGCAGTTGGAGAATGATGGCTGAATGTAAAATTTTGCTTAATATTAGAAGTACTTTGGATCTTCATTTATAAGTTGGGTGATGTTTTCTGACCCAGAAATATACCATACAACAGGGATTTAATTCTTGTTTGTATCAATTAGCCTCCAGCTAAATTTGTTTCAATTAAAGTTGCCGTTTCTAAGAACTTCTCTATGAAGTTAAGTCAGGACTGACTATATGATTTCCTCCTGTGACCCTCTGCTCATTTAAATTGGGTGTGAGTCCCTTGAAACACATTCAGATTATCGATCTAAAACTTCCACTTTAGTGATCTACAACCTCTCACCCCAATGTCCAGGACAGGCATATTAGTTGTAAAAATTTCTGTGTCTCATAAATATGTCCGCATGCCTTTCTTTTTTTTCTTTTCTTTTCTTTTTTTTTTTTTTTAGCACATTGTACAGATACATCAGGATATCTCAAATTTGGCACCTCAATTGACAACTGTCATAACTATGAATAACTCTTCATGCATTGTGGGATAGTTAACATCATCTCAGGCCTGTGTCCACCAACTGTTGGTAGCAGTGCTCCCCAAGGTGACAAATGATAATGTCAAAAATTCTCCCAGTCCCATGTGCCCTGGGAGTGGAAGGCAATAGCATGGGAGGTGAAAATTTCCCTTATTAAGAACCAGTGGTGGTTGGGCCTCCCTGGTTGCACAGGGGTTAAAGACAGTGCTATCCACTAACAACTATAAACTAGAGACATTCTATGGGGAGAAGAGGGGAACAGGATCAAAGCTGGGGCAGAAAGAGCACCTGGGACTATGGTGATGGCACAGGGGTGGATTAGTGGTGGGAAGTCTCTGGGGATTACAATTGAGATGAAAAAATGTACAAAATGAAGAAATGATATATATAATATATAAGATATATATATAATAAAAAAGACTACATATACAAAGAAAAAATAAAAGACAGTGCTATATCCAGCTATCCCCAACCACTGTAGCATGAGTTCGATCCCCGGGCAGTCAGGCAGGTGGCCCACATGGCACAGCAGACATTGTCTGTTTTGCAGGCTGCTCCCCTCAGCACTGTATTTCAGTAGATCTGCCCATTCTGCTCCCCACTCTGTCGCTGGTGAATCCTTTCATCTCTCCCTCCCATACCTCTGGTCTAACCCCTAGTGCTTGTATGCATAAATATGTAAATCTTAAAAACACACACATACACACAAAGAACCAGTGGTATATACAAGATGTAAATTCCTCGAGGGCAACATTCTTTTTCTTTTCTTTTTTAAGTTATATGTCCCAGAACCTAGAACAATAGTTGCCTCACAATATGTGCTCAGTATTTATTCTGAAAAAGACAAATAGACGCTAAGTAAAGGAAGAATTCTGTTGCAAATGTTGCTAGAATCAAAAACAAGGAAAAGAAGTCCAAGAAAGGAACATTTTATGACCTAGGGTTAAGAAACAAAACAAAACAAAAACTCAGCTTGCATAATTTGGCAAACTATGAATCTGGTGTATATAATGCAGGTTCTCTTAACAAGGAAGGTAAAGTGTTGGGTCAGGAAGGAGGGAAAATGTTGATTCTAGGAATTATCCTTAGCACACTGTGGTTTTCTGCATTCTCATCCCCCCCCCTATTTAAACAGAAGAGTGTAGCCCCAACAGTGAAGGCAGATTTGGGACTTGAAGACAGAACCTGAAAGAATGTCTCAGGTTGAAGAGGACAACTATGGTAATTTTTGCTTTTATTCTTTAAATGACACATGGTTTTTGAAGTGCAGTTTGATATCCACCCCTTCATTGGATAGTCTTCCCATCAGAATTAAAATGATTAGTGCACAGAGGAGCCACCCAGATTTTATCTTCCTCCTTTTACTGTCCCTCCATAAAAAATATGTGAGCTAGAGGATTTAGTTTTACAATAAGTTTTTCCATAGTGAGGGACAACTAATGTATGTCACCATATCCGTACCTATTCTTGGCAACACAAACAAAGTGCCTGAGATGGATATAATGGAATCGCATGATGTTAGTCAGACACAAATCACATCAACCACAGCCAAAAAGAACATTGATCACAAGTGCCTGCAACATGCCAGAACAACACCTCCCTCCCCCCAATCAGCAGAGAAAAAACCCAGATCTGTAATCTGTTTCCAGATCCACAGCCACGCTGTCTAAGCTCTCTCTGCTTGCTTTGTACCTGACCGCCCTAAGAACACCATTGAGGGAGACCTTTGGAAATCCTTAGGTTCTTAAAAAGCATGGCTTTCATTTCAGTTTTATCACCAATCCCAACAATTAGCTTACTTTTCAGCAGTGTTTCACACCAAGCAGTTTTGTTTGTTTGTTCACTGTGGGGAGCTGAGTGCAATGACGCCCCCAGGAGAGGAGATGTGGGTGGTCAGTTAGGGGCTGCACCAGCTGAAAGATTCCAGCTATGCCTCAGCCTCAAGCACAGGCCATCGAATTTCATGCCTCGATAAAATTTAAATCACTGTGTTGTTGAGAAACGGGATAATGTGGTCAAAGACACTCACTTTGGCGTTAGACAATCCTAGGTTTGCAAATTTTACTAACTGGGGGCCCGTTGGCAAGAGACATAACTGCTCTGAGTCCATTTATGACATAATAGTCCAACAAAACACCATTGTGATTAACTTCATTCAGGGTCACTCACAAATAATGAAAACCATGAACGCTGAATCCATGAATGTGAAGATATATAATACAATTTTAGGGTTCAAATGGCAATCACAGAACACTATTGAATAGTGCAGGTTTTAAATGTTTTCATACTTCTGGAGTGGTCTGGGGACTCAATCTGCTGATAAGTTTTAGGTGGGAGTAAATACCTAGGTTTCTTGGTTCAGAGCTTAACTCTGAGATGGCTGAACTCAGGATTCAAATCTCTAAGGAAGGTAGGTGGTAGTTCATGACTATTTTCCACTTGTACTTGATTCTAAAGCAGACTAATCCAGAACTGTTCAGTCCTTCTTTCCTTATTTTACCTATGGTAATAACAGAATCTCTCCATTTAGATGAAATCATGTAGTGTCAGTAAATCCCCCTCATAACAAATAAATGAATGTACATGCTAAACAGTAAGGAAATTCACTCTGCCAATAGAATATGTGTCAGGAACCTCCTTGGTGGCCTAGGTGTTAAGTTTCAGAGCAATAACCACTGTGTTCAATCCCTGAGTTCAATCCCTGGCCAAGGAGCTGACCCTTATATGCAGCACGCCTTCCCTATCTTGCCTGCAGTTCCCCTCAACAGTGTATTTCAGTAGATCTGCCTGTTCTGCTCCCCCGTTTCTGGTAAATCCTCTCACCTCTGCACCTTTAGCCTACACCCCAGTTCTACTACCAAAAAATCACTCTTAAATAAGTAAATAATATGTGTGAGAATTAATAGGCAAGTCATTGAGACACCTAAAATCTGAAATTGAGAAACCCTAAAGGTTCTTACGAGGAGGATCCAATATGCTTTGGGCTGGAAAACTAAAATTAAGGGCTTTACTTTACAAACAAATGCATCTTGAAACACAGATGTAGTATGTGATAGGGAGTTACAGCAACCAGGTCATAGCTCCAGTGTTTTAGCTGTGTGTCACAGAAGAAGTGTTACAGCTCTTGCTTACAGTTCTACTACTACAGCAGAGGGGTCACGTGGTACAGATAATCATATTGAGGACTTCAAGCCAGTAGTCTGGGACATACAGACGCACAGAGCACTTGAGCTAAATAGCCAGGATGATCTGCAAGAGGGTGTTTATCTAAAAGGAACAGCATTAGGTTTGCATTATGCAAATGAAGTTTGTAATCAGTATAGTTCTCAGTGGTGGAAAGTTTGTAGAACAGTGATAGGGTGAATTGCAATGCTGCTGAGCATAGCTTGCTGGCTTACTCCCATGTCCCTCTACATGGAGTTGGGGGTGGGACACCACCCTCTATAACCTCCCGGCTCTGGTTGTTACTCACACTGCAGCTGGATACCCTTTTTTTTTTTTTTTTTAAACATAGACAATACCAGAGTTATCTAGTTACCTACATGCTTATGATGTTAAGCTGAATGCTGGTTAAACTAAAAGACCTCTAGTCTTAAAGTGATTTTAAACTCTTATATAAAGGCTTCTGATTTGATATTTTTATTTTTAGGTATTAAATCAGAAAAATTAATTGTAAGTTGGAGAGATCTGCAGATGTCATGAGACGATGAATAAGTATGCTAAGTTCCAAATATTACTCAAATTTACCTACTTTTAAAAATCCCCTACATACTCTAGGCCACCACCATGTCTTGGGGAGTTACCATGACATCTTTCTAAATGGTTTCTAATTTGGCCTATTGATTCATTTCCCTGCCTAAAAATCATCAGTAGCTCTTAGATTAAGGTCACATCTTTGCCTTGGTTTACCAGGCCCTGAGTGATTTAGCCTTTGGTCACCTTTCTAGCCATTTTACCCCTTGCAAAATGTGTCATAGCTTACAAGGCAGCTAGCTGGCCAATGTCTAATTATCCACCCAATCTCAGCTTTGACACTTTTTCTCTGGGAAACTTTTTGTGACCTCTAAAGTCAAGTTAGCTGATCTTTTTATTTACTATGGTAGTTCTTGTAGCTCTTAGCATTCACTTCCTTATAATACCATACAGGAATTCAATTGTTTCCTTTTATTACTGGTTCTGTGCTTCCTGTGGGCATTTCAGATTTACCTAGTGTCTGTTAAAACAATGTAGAGCCACAATAAACCTTTTGTTGAATAAGGATTCTGGTTTTAGAGGTTTAATTGGTCTTTGCATTGAGGATGAGGAGGATGAGGATGAGGCAGCAGGGGAGGAGGAAAAGTGTGAGGGAGAGAGGAGAGGAGACATCTTGCATCTGTGCTTGGTTACTATGGTAGCTAGCCACTAGCCATATGTGGCCATTGAAATCTAGAAATGGGACTGGTGAGACTAAGGAAATAAAACCACCTATTTTCAATAATAAATAATTTAAATTAAGTAGCTACCTGTGAACAGCTGTATTGGACAGCACTTTCCCAGAAGAACATTACCGGATTCTTATGCAAACTTTTTAAGGAAATAGCTCAGGAGCTGTCTCTTCCAATAGTAGCCACTAGCCACATGGGTCTACTTAAATTTAAATTCTATTAATTAAAAGTAAAGTTAAATATTTAGTTCTTCAATAACGTTTGCCACATTTCAAGTATTCCAAAATCAGATACAGAAGTAACAATACAGGTAGTTACCACAGTGGCTAGCACAGAAAATCTCCAATGTCATGAAAGTTCTAATGGATAAAGAGCATTTGGAGAATGTCAAACCTGACCTGAGACCAAGTTCAACATTCACCTGCTGTGTGTGTGTTGGGGTGGGGGTGGGTGAGGAGGGGGTTTGTTAGGGGATTGCTAACACTGTCCTCCTACTTATTTAATCCCGACTTTGGAAGAACTTGACTATTAAGCTGGCGTCACCATGCCTTTAGATGACTGATAGTATCTAAAATTTGCTTACCTTATGTGATGAGGATTTTGACCTTTAGGACCCAGAATAATCATAAATTAGGAACACTGATGAGAACAAAGTAGCTGACACCCACCAGGGAAGTCCAAGTTGATTCTGGCAGACATTCTCACATGTGAGAATGTCAGAGCCAATTTTAACACTCTCAACTCAGGCTTCTTATTTATTCCCAGACATGTCATCTGGCAAGGTTGCAGTGACCTCTTGGCCCCCAGTTTCTACCTGATTCCCCAAGGTAACCTCTTCCCAGATTATCTCTCTTTTCTATTTGTTTGCATTCAGTTCTGAGATTGGCCACCTTTCCCCAATCACCTCCTCCCCCCAATAATGCAACTATTGGCAGCTACTCCAGTCTTTGTTGTCTCCAGAATGGATAACAGCAAAGCTCCTTGGAAGGCCATGGGGAAGTTTCAGCTGGCTCAGTGTGGCGTTGTCCATCTGCCTAAAGGCACAGACCTGGCAAGCCAGCCACACCTGTGCTCCACGTTGTGCCTGGCCACCTCTTCACATCTCCGCAACATTCTAGGTGCCACTCTGAATGCCCACACCTGAAATTGCTACTTCAGAAGTCATCCCTGCCCTCTCAACACTGTCCCAGCTGATTAGCTACGCTGATCCAGGTAAGAGTGGTCCCAAGCAGGGTTCTCCCTGGTGGCACGGTGGTTTAAAGCACAGCACTAAGAAGCTAAAGCCACTTCAACATGAGTTCGATCCCTGCCCCAGAGGTGACCACATGGCGTGGCAGACCTCTCCTGACCCGCCCGCTGCTCCCCTCAGCAGTGTGTTTTGTTGATCTGCCTTTCTGCTCCCCACTCTGTCTCGGGTGAAACCTCTCACAGCCCTTACACTTCTGGCCTATACCCCAGTTCTGTATGCATAAATAATCTTTAAAAAAAAATAAAAGAGTTGTCCCAAGCAGGGGGGTTTACAGTCAAGGCGGTTTTTGAGGAATTTGCTTCTGTTCTGGTTTGGCAGAGCTTTCTGTGTTCAGAGACACACTAGAAAAGCCATCTGTTTAGTTAGGTCTCAGCCATTGAAGGGCGCTCTTGAGGTATGGGTAATTCTAAGGTGTTGTTCTGCTAGCCTTTCTACCCTTGAATTTTAATCAAATAACCCCCCCTACCAAAAAAAAAAATTAACTACATATCTTCAATTCCTATTAGGATTCCTTTTCTTTCCTTTTTTTTTTTTTTTTTAAGGTCAGCTTTCTTTTCTTTTTTTTTTAAAGTCAACTTTTTTGTCCACTCTGTGACTCCTCCCTCAGAACAACGGATGTTCCCTTCACTCAGCTGTCCCTGCTTTCTAACCCTAATTTCTCCATCTTTGACTACAAGGACTTTATTTTAGTTTCACTTCCCCTCTTTACTTCCTCTCATGCCCACTCCACCCCAGCGTTTTAGAAACCATTAAAAAGTTCTTTTAAAAATCACTTAAATATTATCCCCCCTAAAAATGTCTTGTCAGATTTCTTCCTCTTGTTTGCTTCAGAAAGTGGTGCTTTGATTGTCCATTAGAGAGTTGTTTACATTTCTCCAAAAGCTCCATTTAGTTTCCTTGACAAGGTGGAATAAGTGACTGGCTGTGATGGATAGAGGCACCTGTCCTAATGGCTGCTCACACTGTGCCCACCAGTGCAGGTTACATTGATAAATTGACAACAGTTGGGACATGCCCTGCTAGCAGCAAGAATGAGGCTATGAGGACAAACACAGGCGGTTAGAC
Source organism: Condylura cristata (assembly GCF_000260355.1). Lineage (NCBI taxonomy): Eukaryota > Metazoa > Chordata > Mammalia > Eulipotyphla > Talpidae > Condylura > Condylura cristata. Next base: position 54,067,291 of record NW_004567109.1, read on the forward strand.
AGTCTGCTTTAATATTCCTGGGAAAGGTGTGCAGCCCCCTCATCTAACACCCCAACAGCTGTGGTGAGGAATTAGTGCCCAGGCAGGATTTCTTTGTTACCTCACACTACCTCTGCTAGTTGGCCTCAAATTCTATTTCCTGGGAAAGATTCCGGCCTCCCAGATTAGCAGCCTACCATGTTTGAGTTGGCTTTCCTAATGAGAACTGCATTGTAACATTTTAATTTTGTGTTCTTTCAGAATTATTTGGTTGCCTGAATTCCTTCACTGGAGACTTTGCCCTTTGCTAGGAAAAACAACGCGAAGGGCAACAAAATGCAGCTTGTTAGTTGTGGATGGATTATCAGCAAAATGTGGAAGGGGACTCCGTCAAGTTCAGGTGTTGATTATCTGGAATAAGGCTCCAAATTTCGAGTAATGAAAAGGTGACTGTCACTACACCCGCTCAGCCAGGGGCTTTAGGGGGTGTGCAGTTCTCTACCCAGCTCACCCTTTCATTTTCTTTTTTCCACTCTATTGGGTTCATGTTACCTTTAATACGACGGGCACAGCCGTGAGCCTGTCTGCAAAGGGCCCACGGAAGCTCGCCTTCATGTGCAGAGACAGAATCTTGCAACCTCGCTTCCCTATGTCCTTCCTCTCAGATAAGCTGCAAGTGTGACAGCAAAGTGGTGGGTGGGTCCGCTGACACAGTTGGTCAAGGGCGGCCCTGCTGCGGCAACCTCTGCACAGCCCCTCGCTTCATCCATTACATGCTTATCTTAACTGAAGACTAATCTAAAGGAACAAATGACCACAGAGAAAAGGCTCCAACTTCATACAAAGTCATAAAACAAAAATAAAATACAAAAAGAGGCGCAAAAGAAGCATGGATGTCATAATGCTTTTCTGAGCCTTGCTTTTAAATGGCCTAGTTACCAATTTTATAAGACAGTTTGCCTTTATGATTTGCATGGGTAATGAAGCAATTAGCAGCCATCATATATAAAACATGGTAGTTCTTCATTAGATACCAAACAAAATGGCCCAGCACAAGATGCATAGTGTGGCAAGGCTAGAGTCACTTGCTCATTCAATTGACTTTGTATGGAGTTTTGTTGAAAGCCGGGTTGCTGCTCGCATCACATTAGAAGGCTAGACTGTGGTTAGTTTGATGTGAAATTCTGACTGGCTGGCAGTCGCCTCCACTCCCCACCCCCTAACTGCTACTAAATTTCATTTCAAGTTATAATTATTGACATTGGAAACAGCTACTCAAATCACAACAACAAAGCAACAATTATACAGGATCTGGTGTTTCTCATGCAAATTACAGCAATAAAATACAGGAAAATCCGGCCCACTTACAGACCAGTCTTTGTCTTTGGAGAACACAGTCTGAACTATTTGGTTAACTAAATTAAAATGTAAATCTTGGCTGGCTTTTCTTCTTAGATAGTGATATGAAACAGTTTCTAAAAGACAGAAAAAGCTTAAGGGACCACATTTCAAACAACTTGTCATGAATATATTTTTTTAATGAATTAGGGCTGGAAAGCTTAACTGTCTATAACAATCAAGGATTCTAAATGCTGTTCAAATAGGCAAAGGGTAAGGGGAGAGAGAGAGCCTTGTATATTTACCCCTTATATGTTTGTTTATAAAGGAACTTGGGAGCTTTGAAAGATGCACAGTAATAGAGTCCCTTGCGTTTTTACAAGTCATATCTCTCTTATTCCCGGTTGGTAGAACATGTATAATGAAACATAGAACCTAGAGAAGATTAGTGAGCATTAAAACTGAGTTCTTTTACTTCATTAGAGTTGCTCTCCTTCCTGCCTTTGTCTCTTCTTCCATACAAAACCTGAAAGTGTCACAGTCCGGGAGAGGAGGGTGAAATTAAAAAGTCAACCACAGTGACATTAGCATTAAGGAGCTATGAATGCAGCCACTCCCAGCCACATGGAGTCCTGCGAAGAACCGGAAACAATGAATTGAATCTATAGGGAGATGGTCTGGTTGCTGATCCATTATCATTACTGCTTTTAAAAAACAAAACTAAACTAAACAAAGCACTCCTCGGCAAGCATAAAAAAGGGTTGGCTCTGCAATCTGTACTACCAAAGACAACATCAAAGAAAAGAAGAAAAGCAACTGCTTGTGCCTCTGGCCAGGATTCAGCTAACAAAGCATCTGCTTTGAAACCCATACCTCTGAGTTTGACCACAAGTAAACTGTCCTGTGTGAAGCCATGACAATGGAGGATATGGACGGTTAATTTATGTATTTAATTTTTTTATACAGGGAAAAGCAAATCTCATTTATAACAAATCTGATCTTAAAAGGCAATAATTTTACAAATGCACTTTTGCATTAAGAATACTGTTATCATAAGCATGGAACAAATACTGTGTGGGCAGTCTGACTTATAGCAGCTCCATACAGCTGCTGCAAGATAACCAAGAGTAATGGTTTTTGATAATCAGGCCACACTATTAATATAACATGAACCACAAGTGCTTTGGTACTGCAGCCCTGGTTAAACTAGCAAATCTCATTGGAATATAAAGAAGAGGTGGGGAGTCAGGTTCTGTTTTCTGCTGCTTCTGTACTGAAAAATATACCTTGTGGTGCTATCTTAGGTGTTTCATGTCTTAGGGAACACACAGCAGAGGTGAAGAATGTTTCCCTTTAGAACCTCTGGTACTTGCTGCTCAGTTCAAGCTCAAAGACTACCTGCTAGGTCAAAATGTAGGTCCTTGAAATGTAGCAGATGGATTTCAAATGGCAGTTCTCTTGGCTGGGGTAAAGCTGGTAGAACATGCTGACGTCCATAGCAAGCTGGGTTTATGCTCGTCTCTCACTGGTCTGTGACTGTTGAAAGATTGCTAAGTGTAAAGGGACTCATTTTGGCCCATGTGAGCAAAGGGGACTACGCTGCTCCTTTATCGTAAATGTTAATGTGAAGGAAAATCTGAGGGAAGCACTTCTGGTGGTAAGAGTCAGGCAACATAATCATAACAAGTGAAAACCAGGCTTAAGCATGTCACTACAGTGTTTATTCAAATAGTGACATTTACTGTAACTTTCCTCTAAAAGGCAATGGTTTCCTCTGATTTTAACAACTCAGAAACCATTATGAAGTTATCTTTGGACACATGATGTGTATCTCTGCCATCTAGCTCTCCATTTCCTAGGACACGTGTGCTGGGGATGAATTATGGCTTCAGAATCAATGTTTGGGCTTTTTCTAAAAATTTGAAGAGACATGCATACAGTAATGTCTTTTCCCTGAATTTCAAAATGAGGGAAGGGTCAGAGAAGTCTGAGAGAGATGGAACAACTTGTTCAGTCATTTAAGAACCTGTTTCAGTGTCCCGTTTTACATAAAACTTTCCCTAATAATGCAAACCAGGAAGAAAGGCTTCTCTGATCTCTCTAATTTTCATGGAACGAAGTGAAGGCGAATATCAATAGCATTTTAAATTGATTCTTTTGTGACAATTGTCATATACTGTCTGGCATTGTCATTGATTCACTTATTCATTCCTCACTTTTTGAGCACTTACTATATGCCAGTCAATGGACCAGGCCTGGAAGAGGAGGATGAATTAACTGCTCCTAGGAGATCGGAATTGGTAGGAAAGACAGATCTGCACATAATTAGTTATAAAATTGGGTAGGATATTATACGAAGTCCATTTAAACTGCTGAGAAAGATTACACAGGATAAGATAGAATTAATGAAGACTGATGCATTTAATCTGAAACTTGAATTGTAGCCTATGAATGTATCTTCTCTATTATGCTATAATTTGTTGAGATTAGCCAGTAAGCATAATTTATATTTTACTATGTTGAGCAGAATGATCTAATGATACATTACATTAATTGATCCAATCTACAGAAAACATTCACTTTAATTCAAACATAAGTACATGTTATCATGTTATATATATAT